>NC_089789.1:31223605-31233605 GCF_040412425.1 Macrobrachium rosenbergii
AGCATTATTTTGTTCATTTATCAAGTATCCGTATGCTTGGTGTTATTTTTCCATGTGTTGTCAAAATGTGAACGTATATGCATTTACGTCTTTTAATGTATATTTTAATATTTATGCAGGTAAAGAATAAATGGTTATGAAACTGAAATAGACATGATTAATTTGGAATGGTCATATATATATATATATATATATATATATATATATATATATATATATATATATATATATATATATATGTGTATGTGTGTGTGTGTGTGTGTGTGTGTATATTTATGTATATGAATGTGTGTGTGTCTGTGTATGTACGCAAGTGTACGTACTGTCCGTTAATCTGAAAACGATGCGCGAAAAGCGGATTTCTGTCTGTCACTTTGCACTTAAGCGGCCGTTCGGAGGACCCTTTTAATAATTTCCCTGTTCCTGACCAAGTGATTGAATACATCCTGTCAATTTATTCATCCCAGCTCACGTATCGCTCCCCTACCCCTCTCCCATCGTCCTCCCCCTTCCACCCCCCCTCAACTCCCATCTCCCCATATTCCTCCCCTGCCCTTCCCTTATATCCTACTTTTAGTACAACTCCTGCCTCTCCCTCTTTCTCTCTCTTTTTTCATAGTTTCTTCTCTCTCTCTCTCTTCTCTGTCCTCACTTTGGTTATTTCTCTCTCTCTCTCGCTCTCGCTCTCCCTCCTTTCTGGTGCCCTGAATGACGTCACAAGAGGTGCGTAATTGCTGGTCCTCGTTGTTGTGGGCAACTCTTTGACGGGGCAGCCGCTTCTGGTTGGGACATAACGCGTATTCCGTACCCACCGTGGCTTTATTGGGCAAGATTTCAATGGGTGAGTCAAGCTAATGAGTGGGCCATTGTAGGGAGGACAGACGAGGGGGGACACTGGTTTATTATGTTTATTTTGAACGGTTTTTTTTTATTGCTACTATAATTGTCCTCTTGCTATTCTCTAATGGAGTAGGGGAGTTTATTGTGCTCATATCTTGTTTTGCATTTTTCACTTGTGTTTGAAGACTTGGTTTTAGCTTGCGTTGTTTAGTTTGTTTTTCATATTGCCATTGTTATTATTGTTAGTTTCCTGTTTTACTTTTTTTGTGCTGTTAACTTTTTATCAGGCAATATCTCCGAATGTGTTTATTGTACTGAATTTTACACTATTTCTTTTAATTAAGAATTGGTTTTGTTTCATTTTTATTTTACTGACGCTCTTCTCTCCGAATGGGAAAAAAGTTGATTGGCAGAAAAAATATTGTGAAATTTTGGAGTGGTTGCAAGAAAGTTGATTGCCCAGCAGTGCCGAACCTGTTTTTAATTGACATTAGCTGTTTGTGCCATGAAAGTAAGAAATGTTTTCTCTTGGTTTTGATTTCTTGAAATCTCTTTGGTTGATTTCTTTGAGTATGTTATTTTAGCTTCATTTTTAAAAAGGATCCTCTTGGTTTTTTAGATGAAATTTCTTAGAATTTTTTCTCTTGGTGTTAATATCTTAAAATTTTATTTGTTTGGAAGGTATTTTCTAGTGGATTTCAGATCTTCAAATATGTTCTCTTTTTTAAAAAAATGTTAACTTCTTAATTTCTTGCTTACCAAACCCATAGCTAGTGAGATCACCGTGATTTTGTAGTATCAAATTTTCTCCGTGATTACACAATAACCGTATTTTGAATCTACTTAATTATGGGTTGCATTGCATTAAAATTTAAATTATACCAAGTTTGACTGTAAATTTGTTAGAATAAAAGTAAGATATTTTCGTGTAATGTCACGGTATTACTGCTTTGTTTTAGTAGCCATTTTTTAAACACTCAAACACATACGTTCAGGAGAGAGAGAGAGAGAGAGAGAGAGAGAGAGAGAGATCTTCAGAGAGAGAGAGGTCTTGAGAGAGAGAGAGAGAGAGAGATTGCAAGACTCTCATCTTTATCTTCAGGAATAAGTCATATCTTGACTTCAAAGATTATTTTTCCTTTTATGTTGTTTTGTTAAATTTTCAACCCACTGAAGAAATACTCTCTCTCTCTCTCTCTCTCTCTCTCTCTCTCTCTCTCTCTCTCTCTCTCTCTCTCTCTCCATGTGCTAATTCACCATAATTTACCTCTGTAATAATTCCACATGCATCATTTTATAATAGCCTCTCTCTCTCTCTCTCTCTCTCCTCTCTCTCTCTCTCTCTCTCCATAATTTACACTGCAATACCTTATGCATATCATATTACGATAGTCTCTCTCTCTCTCTCTCTCTCTCTCTCTCTCTCTCTCTCCATAATTTACCTCTGTAATACTCATATGCATATCATATTACGATAGTCTCTCTCTCTCTCTCTCTCTCTCTCTCTCTCTCTCTCTCTCTCTCTCTCTCTCTCTCTCTCTCTCTCTCTCTCTCTCTCTCTCTCTCCATAATTTACCTTTGTAATACTCATATGATCTTAATTTTACAATAGTCTCTCTCTCTCTCTCTCTCTCTCTCTCTCTCTCTCTCTCTCTCTCTCTCTCTCTCTCTCTCTCTCTCTCTCATCAATATTTTTATTTTGCCTGTTTCACCAATGAATTCTTTTATTTTCTGTGAGATTAATTTAAATGGAATAAATACGACTTCCGAGAGGTAACGAATACCGGGTGATGTTAATTAATTTAAATTAGTTGTAATTGATTTAGGTAATTGATTTAGGCGAAAACTGTTTGTAGAGAAAGAGTATGGTCACTGTATAATGGCATGAATGAAAGTGTTGTGGTTTCCTTTGTGGTTCTGTTTGGAGTGATATATATATATATATATATATATATATATATATATATATATATATATATATATATATATATATATTTTATTTATATGTGTGTTTATATTTTGTATATATATATATATATATATATATATATATATATATATATATATACATACATACATATATAATCAGGGGTATTTGAAGTAAACTATAGCCAGACTCATTGACATCCTTTTTTAGTCGAAAAAGTCTTATATGATAAAAAAAGAACTCTCTGTTCGCAAGGAGAGAGATTTCACATATTTTTATCTCTCTGTGATGAATTGCTTTTCCTAACTTAGCGGAAAGGCCAGGGAAGTTCCGGCAAGCTACGTGATGCCAGAAAAATAAAAAAAAGTAAAAACGAAGAAATGGAAAAAGAGCTTGAATAAAATGTGAAATAAAAGCAAGAGCAGGAAAGCAGCAATGCTGCTGTTTTCATCTTCTGGTATTTAGCAAAACTGGATGTTTCTCTATAAGGCTTGTGCTACTGCTTCTACTGTAGCTGCTGCTGTTGCTGCTGACTCATGGTTTCTTAGGACCGCACACACACGCGCACACGCACGCACACACACGCGCGCGCGCGCCTACAGGCGATCCTAAAGTAAAACAGCTTTACTGGAAGCGATACTGACTTCAAACTCCTCTATGAATCCTTGCCTATAGTTTTACATGATGCGCTGTGCGCAGTCGCATCGTGATTCGTTTCCTTTATTTATTCGCTTCCGATGGGCCTCGATGGCTTTATCAGAGGACGTATTAAAGAAATACAAAAAAAGGGAAAAAAAGGTGTTTTGAGGCAGTCTTCATCTGGTAACGCAAGAAGTGTATTGAGAGTCGTGTGGTCTTGACTCTGCCGCGAAGACAACGGGCGAAGATGGCGCGCCGGAGCCAGCGAGGGTTACGTCCCTCTGCCTCCGGGACGAGCGTGGGAACGCACCACCTGAAAGGGAGACCGTCAGGTTGGGGACGGGGAGGGGAAGGAGCGGAGAGGGGCGCGATTCTCCCCTCGTTACATTGGCCTCACCTCCTCCTCCTCCTCCTTTCCCTTCTCTCTCTCTCTCTCTCTCTCTCTCTCTCTCTCTCTCTCTCTCTCCTCTCTGACAGTCAGTGTAGTCAATACTTCTCCTCCTCCAACATCAAGGAATAAGAGGGTATGGTGTTTGCATGTTGGCTTCAAAAAATTCTCTCTCTCTCTCTCTCTCTCTCTCTTGGGGTTTCAGGCAAATGCATCTGATATATTGGCTTCCGTCTCGTAAATGCCTCATCTTGAATGCATTATATATCTCTGTTGTATGTAATATTCAGCAGTTTGGGTCGAACGCTTTCAAAGATTGATTGTATTTTTGGCAGAGAGGTTTTATGATTGCTGGCCAACCAGAGTCCCTCTTTGAAGATCAGAGTCAGTTGTTTAATTATTTATCCTGGTGAGGTAATAGTTGCATATATATATATATATATATATATATATATATATATATATATATATATATATATATATATATATATATATATATATATATATATATATATATTGTATGTATTATGTATGTGTATATATACAGTATATGAAATTGCATGTCATGATAGTATTCTCCAGTTTTATCTCCTCCTCGATTTTAGGGGAACAGAAATTGTTTCCAAGACTTTATGATATACCAAAGTAGGTAAACAACTGTCTGTCGCGTCTTCAGCTGATAGTTATTGCATTTTTTACTCTGTTTATTTATCTGTCTCTTTGTACTGTAGTCTTTCGATGAAACCTCCGTTTACATATGTATTTTGTCTACCATTTCCTCATTATGTAGGTATTTACAACTGCCAATTTGTATCCTTGTGTTCGTATCTGAACTCGTCCATTGCTTCAGCTGTCGGGTTATCTGCCAGTCTTTCTCTCAGTTCCAATTTCCCCGTATCTTATTTTTATCAACTTGATAAGCTGGGGTTCATTTGTAATTAAAATCTTCGTGTATCATAAGAAACTGACCTACTGAGATTAGTATTTGTTTTGCCTCTCGGATCTGATGATGCAACACTGCCCTAAAATGGAAGCCTGCAGTATCTGCAAAAATACAAAACTGAGAAAAATGGCAGACACTGCAGTTTTCCCTAGCCTTACTACTGATTTTGCAGGTACTGCAAGTGGGACCCCCTAAATAAAGCATTGAAGAATTATTCTGAAACTGCAGTAACTTGTGTATTAATGTTTCACGAGCCCAGTTGGTGGAATATCTCAATTTCGAAAATTTTACAGGTACTGCAGTTTTCCATTTTAGGGCAAAACAGCCTCTTCATGTTCTGCGATCGTGGTACGATTTCTAAAGCTGATCAGCTTCGGAGGGTGATGAGTTTGATGACCATTTGAGGAACTTCAATATTGGATCTGAATTCGGGGAAATGTATGGTTTGGTTACTTTTGTCCGAGTAGGCCTCTTCAGGAAATCTAAATTTCTTACTCATTAGGGTGTAGGTAGAATTTTGGTTCAATCCAACCTCCTGACTTCATAAGAGATGGAGAACGGTGGAACGGAATAGCAGTTTGCTGAAATACGGTTATTCATTTTCAACTCGTTCTGTTTTCGAAATAAGTATTTCATGGAGAGAGAGAGAGAGAGAGAGAGAGAGAGAGAGAGAGAGAGAGAGAGAGAGAATTAACAGCTGGTGATGTTTAATACACAAGCTAATATATATTTACATGTATATACTGTATGTGTGTATATATATATATATATATATATATATATATATATATATATATATATATATATATATATATATATATATATATATATATATATATAATAGAATCTTAATTTAAACTGTATGGTATCTTCTCCGCTAGATACCATCCAGTTTAAATGAGGACCTGTTATTAACTGTATTACTATACAGAACAACTGTGTAATTGATAAAGTTCATATATACATAAATATATATATATATATATATATATATATATATATATATATATATATATATGTGTGTGTGTGTGTAATACAATATGAAGATAAGGTTTTAAACTCTTTGCGCCCGTTTGTAGATTGTGTGTGTATGTATTTGTGTGTGTGTGTGTATGTCTCGAGACGACCTTGTTAAGAGTCTCCATCCATAAGTAACTCGTCATTAAGTTGGCCCGATTGGAATCCTGGGAGATTCAACGACCAACTGATAGAATAATGATTAGTCTCAGGTCTTTGAAGATAAAAAGAAAAAAAAACTGTTCTGAGGTAAACGATCTCGTTGCATTTTAACGTGCGAAAGTGTTTTTCTCCTCCCGGGAGAGTATTAGACTATTAAAAGGTTATTTAAGAACCGTTTTAAATTTCTTACTGGACGTTATTTGGGTCGGTGAAATAGTGGATTTTGTTGTGTTGTTTTGTGTGTGGGCTTTTTTTTTTTTTTATTTGTCAAGGCTATTTTGATGTGATTACATGGACATGGAAATGTGTATGTATGTATGGTTGTATGAATGTAAATGTGTATTTTTATATATATATATATGTATATATATATATATATATATATATATATGGAGAGAGAGAGAGAGAGAGAGAGAGAGAGAGAGAGAGAGAGAGACCTATTAGTTTGTTGGTCACTTTTTAGAAAATAGACTTGTAGTAGCAAGCATCCAAATTAGTATGTGAAGGATTATATATATTTGATATATATATATATATATATATATATATATAAATATATATATATATATATATATATATATATATATATATATATATATATATATATATATATATATAAATTAGAAAAAATGGGATGGATCCGTATAAAGTATAAATATAAATATATATATATATATATATATATATATATATATATATATATATATATATATATATATATTAGAACCTCAGGCCTTTTCCTTGACCCCAGATGATGGGTGACTCATTCACAGCTATGGCAATTGCTGGATGGACCCATGCCGACCTTGCCAGTGCGAGCCAAGCGCCTTACAATTATTTTGATGTATATAAAAATATTAAAATGTAATATTACACCATGCATAAATATCTGTATATTCTTAGCATATCTTTATATCCTGAGTGTTAATTTTGTCTGTTTGTTTGTTCACAGGGTGCGGGATACGGGTACGGGGCATTGGAGGGTCGCGGGGAGGAGTGGGCGGGCGTCAGCGACGCCCTGGTCTCCTACTCGGCAGCCGCCACCTCACCCTTGCCCCCCACTCCTCAGCACTTCTACACCCAGGTGAGCAACCCCTCGACTTTCTACCTGAAGAAGTAGAGGTAGTAGTAGATGAAGGAGAAGAAGGATGAAATGAGTAGGAGGAGGCGTAGAGTAAAAATGGAAATAAATAAGAATTAAGAGGAGTAGAGTGAAGTTGGAAGCAGAATAAAATTATGTTTAGAGTAAACTTGGGAGAAGTAGGAAGAATAGAGTAAGATTATAAGCATGAGTAGAATAAAGGGGAAAATGGAAGTACAGATTAGATGAGAAATGGCAGTAAAAAAAGTTCGAGAGGTAAATGAAAAGAATTCGCAATAATTGGAGCCCGAGCACGGTAAGAACAAAAGCAGAAGTACTCGGATTAGGGTAGATAATAGAAATGGAAGGAGTAATTTGAAGATAAAAAAAGCTGGAGTAGACTCCAGTTGGATGTAGAACTGGTAGATTCTGTAGTGTAGACAGGAATAATTTTAGGATTAAGAACTTAAGTTCAAAGATTTGGAGAAAGAAATAGGTAGAGACAAAGTAGCTATAGAATTTTGGAGAAAG
Organism: Macrobrachium rosenbergii; assembly: GCF_040412425.1. Lineage (NCBI taxonomy): Eukaryota > Metazoa > Arthropoda > Malacostraca > Decapoda > Palaemonidae > Macrobrachium > Macrobrachium rosenbergii. The sequence continues at coordinate 31,231,134 of NC_089789.1, forward strand.
AGAGATAGGAAGAGATAGAGTAGCTGTAGAATTCTGAAGAAAGGGGATAGGAAGAGATAGAGTAGCAATAGAATTTTGGAGGAAGGGAGATAGGAAGAGATAGAGTAGCAATAGAATTCTGGAGGAAGGGAGATAGGAAGAGATAGAGTAGCAATAGAATTTTGGAGAAAGGGAGATAGGAAGAGATATAGAGTAGCTATAGAATTGAGAATAGATGTAGGAGGAATTGGATTGAATGTGGAGGAGTCACATCAAAATTAGGAAGCATAGCATCAATAATGAGAGCCAAGGGAGAAGCGGGAACAAGATAAAAGGACCGATAATAGCAGAAGTTGACGTACAGTAGTAAAAATAGTAATAAGTGGGTCAATTAGTAATGCCAAGAGTAGAGTGAGAGGTAGAAATGAGAGTTGGAGTAAGAGCGAAAGAAGCAATAGCAAAGGCAGTGGATAGAAGAGTGGTAGTAAGAGTTTACACCAGAATTTGAAATAAAGTAGAACTATGAAGAATCGACATAGATATAAAGTGAGTTAGAGTAAAGATAGAAGTAGCAGTTATTATTATTATTATTATTATTATTATTATTATTATTATTATTATTCATTAAAAAGAATAGAATGGCCGTCTGATGCCGTTGTTACATGACAGCGTCCAGAGTTCATTTATTTATGTTTTCTGGTATTTTTCTTACCATTTACAGAAAGGCGGATGAAGCCTGGGGTAAATTGTGCCCCTGGCTTCATTCGCCATTCTGTAAATGGTGGAGAAAACTACCGAAACGTCAAGGGATACATGAGCCTCGGGCAGCTGTTATATAATTTACAAGCTGCTACAAAGAAGTCCATTCGGGAAATTGAGAAACTGCAATATATACTCCACGGTATCCTGACAGCCATTCTTTTTGATGAAGATTCTTTAAAAGGGTTATTCTTCCGAGATATTATTATTATTATTATTATTATTATTATTATTATTATTATTATTATTATTATTATTATTATTCGTTCACCCCCTCAGAGTGATGGCGTGATGACTGAGCTGGGTGGTGTAAATGGTCACGCAGGAGGCACGCCCGTGGGCGGCTATCCCCCATCGTCTGTGCCACAGACCACGCCCACAGGCTCACTGCCGCCCACTTCACACCACCTGGGTCCACACACTGCCGCCCATCGTCCCGTCGACCTCTCCCAGGCCCAGCGCGAGAACCAGCCCAGCGGCACGCCCGCAACCATTCCCTACCCACTGCACGACCCCCACAACCACAGACCCACCCTTCTCGACACAGGTAAGGCAGGCAGGCAGTCGTTAGGCAGGTAGCAGGGGGGGCGGTATTTGACCCCCTCCTCCTGTAGCCCTCTTCGCCCTTCCTCCTCCTCCTCCCCTACCCCTCTGCCAGCATGATCTCTGAAATAGGGGCATTTGTGCCCTCCTCTGTATATGACGTCATGATGTGTGATAACTGTATGTATATTCTTTTGCTGATATATTTGGCATTTCCATTTCCTGCCTTTTCTTACGTCTTTTTTTTTCCAGTTGAAGGACCTGTTGGCTTTTTATTGGCCTTAGTCGTTTTTTCCCTCTCGTTAGATACATACAGTATATTTATATGCTCATGCATGTCTAGATGAATGTGTATGCTTATGTACATACGCATCCACATATTCTGTAGTAGATAAAGTCATTATGTGTAGTATACTTTGATGCCTTTTTTGAACTGATAGTCTTCTGTGGGATACTCTTGTAGTATTCTTTGATATGTCTTGAATAAGGGATTTTGATGATTCCCTTATAAATGTTCTCCTTGTAGGTAATAGCTTAGTATGAATAAGCTTAATTTATTCTTGATTAACAAATGCCAGTATTTCAGTTCTCATACTTCGGAGTCTTTTAATTTTTCGAATTTAGAGTATGTATATGTATATATATATATATATATATATATATATATATATATATACACATAATTGTTTGCCATGTATTGCAATTTTCATAGTTTTGAGTTTTCGTGCTTTCAATTAAATGTTAACACTTCTGAATGATCCTGCTTGCCCGAAATTACTGTATTTTTACCAGCTATAGTTGGAAAGCTGATGTTTGGTTTAATTTTTCTTATTTATTCGATACAATCATATTTGGTCATAGAGCAAGGTTCGCCGTTTTCTTTCAAGCCATCGTATGTACTTTCCTGTTTTATTTATTTTCTTTTTAGTGATTTCCTTTTTTTCTTTTTTTTTATGTGTGCAAAACTTGTAAGCGTAATTCTGCTTATGTCATTTCGATTTCCTTGTCGTACTTTTGATTTTTTTTATGTATCGTGCAAATCTTCATCAGTAACAAGTGAAGCAATGGTGATTATTTCTCTCCGGTACATATTTGTGCCCGTCACTGTCTTCTGTTCTCGCCTTGGCACTGCTCTTGTTGGGAAATTGATTCTCTTATCGATCACACCGGCGTTTTCCTTTCTGGAAAAAA
>NC_089789.1:31238605-31246105 GCF_040412425.1 Macrobrachium rosenbergii
GAGAGAGAGAGAGAGTTTCGCAATTCTTGTAATTCTTATTATCAAAAGTTGTGTCAGAGTATCAACCTTATATTTTTGCGTAATTCATGCCTTGGGTAATTAGAGGTAGAGAAAGTTTCAGTATCAGTCTGTGTATTCACAAGTATTATCCCTTGTAATGTTTGCATTCTGTCATCTAAAAAAAAATTCTTTTATTCTCTTTACCTTGATGGATTTATAAAAAAAAACTCTGTTCAGGGGCGTTTACCTAGGAATTTTATCCGTTATATACTGTCATTGTTTTCCCTTTTAAATAAATCGTTCATGTTGAAAATCTGTTCTGCAGTCAATAATAATAGAACATTTTTTTAGTACCACTGAAATATTTGCAGGTATATAACTTGACAAAAATAAACGCATCTACATTATTACGTATGCTTAAAGTATTTCATTTCAAGCACCTGATACTCAGAAAATGCTTACCAAATATAAATATCTTAGAAATAACAATTCACTATAGTTGTCCTCGAAAACATTTCTGGATAGCACACAATATATTTATGTAATATTTTTTTAGATTCCTCTGGAAAAGTGTGTTCATGAAGAGGATGTTCCGAAGTTCTGATAATATTTATACGTACACAGTTAAGAATGGGGAACAGCAGGACACTTTGATTCAATCTTACTGGATTCTCAGTATTACAGTTTATGATAAGTTATTGAGTAGTTAGGTGTATTGTTATTATTGTAATTATTCATTTTTTTCAGGGGTAGTTCCTCTTCTGAGCCTGTGATACGAGTTAATTGTCTTGTATATATATATATATATATATATATATATATATATATATATATATATATATATATATATATATATATATATTATATATATATGTGTGTTTATATATATATGTATATGTATGTGTGTGTGTGTGTCTGTGTGTATTCAAGACTATCTGTTATCTTGAATGAATAGTACTGTACTGGATATTCTTCTACAGTTTCGTTTGTTACAATATCGTCTCAGAGATCCTGTTCTTATTACGGAAAGAGGGCAGAGGTCCATTAATATTTCCTCTCTCTCTCTCTCTCTCTCTCTCTCTCTCTCTCTCTCTCTCTCTCTCTCTCTCTCTCTCTCTCTCTCTCTCGTCTTCATAGCATATGGTAATTAATCTCCTGTTCAGTTTAGAAAATAATCTTTTTTTTTTTTTCTTCTCTCTCTCTCTCTCTCTCTCTCTCTCTCTCTCTCTCTCTCTCTCTCTCATTTACTACTCCCCTTAGAGTGGATTACATGCAGCTGACGTATCCCCCCACCCCCCATCCCTTCCCTCCATCGATTCCCTCTTGTGTTTTGACTTTAGCTTTTGTCAACTTCCCTTACCCCTCCCCCTCCAGTTTCTCTCCCCTCACCCTTCTGTGCTCTCAGGAAAACCACTTACTGCCTCTCTCTTTCCCCTCCCTCTCTCCCCTTCTATCTTTCCTATCTTTTTTTTTATCCTTCCCTCATCCTTCGTCTTTTTCCTTTCCTCCCCACTATTACACTTCTCATCCATTTCACTTTTCAGTTTTCTTATCTTCTGTTGTTCTCCTCTTATACCCAACTAGCTCTCCCCCCCCCCTTTTAATTAGAATTCTTATCCATTCCTTTTATAATTTACCTTTTTTTTTTTTTTGCTTTTGTTTTGGTAAGTTCTTGGCTATGACACTTTAATAAATAAATCTGAATACTGTTGTGCTACCGGGGTCTAAGCGATGTCAGGCAGGGCAGCCGATCGAGACTACGGTCTACCCGAAAGCCAAATCAAAGTCCTTCTAAAGAAGGCGTCGTGCTTACCCCCATACAAAAATGGGAAAACAGCACGTTAAAGAAGAAGAACTGTTGTCATTTTCAGGGAGCATTTCTAAAATATGCATCAAGTATGCGAATACAGGTGAAAGTATTCAGTTTTCTTATCGGCAGCATTCGGTTGGCTCATTTTCAGTCAGTGCGTTGTATGAAGGAAGTTATTTATTACATTCACACTTGACAAGTCTTTTCCAGTGTCATTTTGTCTGTTCAGTTGATCCGGAATGAGGGAGAGGTCATTTCAGTTCTTAATGAGGAGAAATTATTCTTGTTAGTCCTTCTCAACGATATAATAGGTTACCAGGCTTATTGTCTAAGAGGAAGATCTTCAGTCCTGTCCCCAGGATTGAAGCTAGGGCATTTTTTCATTACCCGTACTTGTCATTTGAATATTAGCCCATATGGATTTTGAAACTCTTTTTGGGGGGTGTTGGAGGCGGCTGTATCATGAAGATGATTTATCCATGTCGCTAATCCGGAGCTTATTACTTTTACAGGTTTTCTTGTATGTTGTTATTCTTGAAATTAAATAGATAATTGTCAATATTCCTGGTTCCTCTTAGCTAGGAAATTCATTGACTCATTGTAATTTTTTTTACCCTTTTTTTTTATTTCCTAAGGATATTTGAGATAATTTGCTAATCCCAGTGTGGTCGCTGAAAAAGACACCAAAAGTACACAAGAAATATACAAGCTGTTTATGATTACGCACTCATTCTCTTCGACTTACCGCCTCCTGTCCCCGCTCCATATACTTCATGTTCATTATATATCATCTTCCCTTATCTAATTTTTTTTTTTGTTCATTCCCTTCCCCCTCGTGAAGAGCACTCACTCTATCCCCTCTTTTATCGCGAACCTCCCCTTTCCGCTGTGTGTGCGCGCTATTAGTCAACGATTAGGGCCGTGATGGTGCGAAGGACAATAGCTCTCCCAGGGGCGTCAGGCGTAGTGGGTGGCGACCTGATGATCGTTTCCGAGGGGCGTGAGGTGTCCCTGGTGTGGGTGAGTGGAATGAGCGAGTGTGTCTGTGGGGGAAGGCCTGGAAATTGGGTGAACTGTTGCTCTTCTTACCAGGCCGTGAGGTGTCAGTGGAGTGAGTAAGTGCGTGAGTGTCTATGTGAGACTGAAAATAATAGGGTGTGAGGTGTTTGTGGAGTGAGTTATTGAATCATTAGGTGAGTAAGGGAGTTGTTAGAGTTTTTAATTGATTCCTTGACGAAGTAATGTTTATCCAGGCTAGTAAATATTGGATTAAGGGAGGAAATGAATGACTATATGGGCTGTGAATAAGAACTTGCTCGAAGTTCAATCGTTGGCAGATATCTTTAAGTCAACAATGAGGTTTCGATTAAGTGATGGTAAAATTGCACCATCAGCGAAGCAGAGTTAGCTGGGCTGTAGAATAAGAGGTTGAATAAGGGACGGATTAATCGAGTGACTGAGTCCGCGAACGAGTAAATGGGCGGGGCTCTCCATAAAAGGCGTTGTTTCTGAGGTAGGTTTGTATGGGGTCCTTCAGCGTCTTAATAGCTGCTCTTTCGTAATATCTTGGAATCTTTGTTTATGGTTCGTGCGTACGAGATATCTTGGGTTGACGGAAGACAATATGTATGTTCAAGGACATCCCAATTATTTGGTAAAAGTTACTTCTCTCTCTCTCTCTCTCTCTCTCTCTCTCAGTGCATTTTTTCAGATTAGTATTGAAGGGGGTATTTTATGTTAGTTGAATTATAGGGTAAAATGAAGACAATTACGGAACTCTCTCTTTGTCTCCCCCCCCCTTAGCACTTATGGCGGGTAATCACCCTCCTCCCCCCTCCCTCCACGCTTACACCTGCATGCTTATTAAAACAACAACATAAAGAGATACATTTCTTCCCGTAATATTACGAACGTATATATTTACATTCCTTGTTCACGGTCGAGTTACACATTTGGTTATGGATAATTGATTCGCGCAGAAAAGGAAGGACTAGTTGTGATCTTTCAGTCCATATTGTATAAGTCTTGGGGAATGGTCATGGCTAACCATTGTTGCTGTGCCGCCAGCATGTGGTTACAATCAATCAGTCATTGTGTTGGCAGTTTATTTCTTCGGTGCCTTTTGGTGTCTCTCGTTCAAATAGACATTAAGAGAGATATTCGACAGTAATGTTTGAAGTCGAGTCCTCCTCCTCCTCCTCCTCCTCCTCCTCCTCCTCCTCCTCCTCCTCCTCCTCCTCCTCCTCCTCCTCACCCCTGACTCCCCTCGGAAATGCCTTTTAACGACCCCACAGATAATTGCGTTACATCGAGAGAGAGAGAGAGACAGACAGACAGAGAGAGAGAGAACATTACTGGGAAGTAAATAGACCCGGGAATTGATGAATCAATCTGTTTTGTCGGGTGTCGAGTGAGTAAGGGGCGTGAGGGGAGGAAAAAAAGGGGGAAACATGAAATGGGGACGGGTAACGAAAGGGCCTGGCAGCGGTAGGGTCAGTCCATCGAAGGGCTTTCGGGGTCAATAAGGAACACGTGTTGTTCTGCACGCATCGTAATCACACGTGTCAGCGTTTATCTTCTCTCTCTCTCTCTCTCTCTCTCTCCCTCTCCCTTCATACTGCCATTATTCCTCTAACTTTGTTTCATCAATACTCATCACGCTTTTATGATTTCTATATTTTTTCATAATCAGTTCTATACTTTTTATATTTTTTTATTATACATTTTATATCTTATATTTTATAATCGATTATGTATATAATCGTCCCCACCAACGATGAACAAAATAGCCTGTTAGGCTATAAAAATGATAGTCTCTCTCTCTCTCTCTGAAATAAATGATCTTTATTCAAGACATGGTATTTAATGTAGTTAAAATCCTTGTAAAATAATCTCTCTCTCTCTCTCTCTCTCTCTCTCTCTCTCTCTCTCTCTCTCTCTCTCTCTCTCTCTCTCTCTCTCTCTCTCTCTCAAACGAATCCCTGGTAAAGTGAAAAACATATAGTGTTTTTTCTGGCCCTAAGTGACTTCCTGTTATTCTGTCTTCGTTCGTGAAACATAGTTTGCCCTGTGTATCATAGGTTCAAGGAGTTTTCAACTCACAGTTGGTAGGAAGTATGCACGGTATGTATTTATGTATCCGCATTCAGAGGCAAATGGCGGAGAGTGACGCGTATTACACATAAATGTATGTTTACTGTACACACACACACACACATATACATGTATATACAGTATGTGTGTGTGTATTACACACTTATAAGAAAATAAATATTGATATAGATAGATAGATAGATACACAAACACACACGTACACACACACACACACACATATATATATATATATATATATATATATATATATATATATATATATATATATATATATATATATATATATATATGTATATATAATAATGTATGTACAACAAATATTATATTACAATTTACTCACTGTAATTCTTGCTCTTAATATTGTTATGGATAATAATAAAATAATAATTTTAATGTTAAGATAATTTTTTATTATTATGTTGTGGTTGTTGATGCTGTTACTGATGTAATGTTTAACGTTAACACATGCCCATTCTTCCTCCTTTCGACCTTGACCCTTCTATGCATTACACATAGCATTATAGATATGGCTCAAACCCCGCCCCCCTCCCCCCTTCCCTATTTGATAAATCATCAGGTTTCCCCCTCGGTGTCTGAAGTACCTCTTGCAAAGTGGAGAAAAAGAGGGATTTGGATTCCCCTCTTACGATTCATTCCCGCATATGTTGTCATAAGTTAACATAATCATAGGGGCTTTCCACTCCCCTTTTGAAATGTGCAACTCTTGATACCACGAGAGCCATTGAGTCCTTTCTCTCTCTCTCTCTCTCTCTCTCTCTCTCTCTCTGTCTCTCTGTGTGTTAGAGAGAGTTAGAGAGAGAGAGACAGAGACAGAAATAGAGAGAGATGGCAATGCCTTCTATTTGAAGCAATAAAATATATCTAATAATGAGAGAGAGAGAGAGAGAGAGAGAGAGAGAGAGAGAGAGAGGTGGCAATTCCTTCTATTTGAAGCAATAATAAACCTAATAATAAGAGGGCGATATTTAGGCATGCCCTATCGCACTGACTTACCTCACTCGGTCAGTTGCCTGATTAATGAATGATCATGAATTACGCACACATTAATCCATCACACACAACATGATGAATAATCTGAAGGAACGTTGAATAACCTAAATGAATAATGAATGAATATGAACGCCTCTCTTTCTCCCTTTTTTAGTTTTCTGTAAAAGAAAACTGTTCTGCAGGCTTTGTCTGCCCGTCCTCACTTTTTCTGTTCGCCGTCAGATCTTAAAAACTGCTGAGGCTAGAGGGCTGCAAATTGGTATGTTGATCATCCACCCTCCAGTCATCAAACATACCAAATTGCAGCCCTCTGGCCTCAGTAGTTTTTATTTTATTTAAGGTTAAAGTTAGCCCTAACCGTGCTTCTGGCAACGATATAGGATAGGCCACCACCTGGCCGTGGTTAAAGTTTCATGGGCTGCGGGTCATACCGAAACCAATGAAAGATAGATCTATTTTCGGTGCCCTTAATTATACGCGGTAGCGGCTGTACAGAAAACTCGATTGCGCCGAAGAAACTTCGGCGCATTTTTTACTTTTTTTTTCCTCATCTTGCCTAGACCTTTCATTGGTGTTAATAGGGCGCATGTGTTCGCTACTGGCCAGAAGTAACGAAAAGCTATTTAAGGGTTTCATTAAGGGTTCGATATTACATTAGCCGATCGTGTTACCTGGCCGTGAATTTACGAGTTTTTAGGCGGCTTTCGTTTATAGCTTTCGGTTTAGTTAAACCGCTGGGTTTTAGCTTCCGCTTTGGTGAAACCACGTACTTTTAGCTTTCGCTGTAGTTAAACTGCTTGGTTTTAGCCTCTGTTCTAGCAAAACTGCTTGGTTTTAGCATTTGCTTCAGTTAAACCACCAAGTTTTAGCTTTTTGATGTTAAACCAATGATTTTTAGCTTTCGCATTCGTTAAAAAATGTATTATATCTTTTGCTTTAGTTAAACTGTTGGGTTTAGCTTTTGCTTCAGTTGAACTGCTTAGCCTTAGCTTTTGGTTTAGTTGATCAACTTAGTGTTAGCATTTGGTGCAATTAAACCGCTGAGGTTTAGCTTTTGGTTTAGTTGAACTAAACTACTAAGTTTTAGCTTTGGGTTTAGTCAAACCGTTGGCTTTTGGCTTTTGCTTTAGTTAAACCGTTGAGTTCTAGCTTTTGATTTCGTTAAACCGCTGAGTTATATCTTTCGCTTTAGTTAAACCGGTGGCCTTGGTTTGATATATTGTGTGTCGAGTTAAGAAACGAAAAACAATTAGATACTTAATTTGGTCTTTAAAGCAAAACAATAGATCGTATTTTACAAAACAGTTTTTCTTCTCGGTTTATTTTTGGTTATGTTAATATTTTGCGTTCGCCCAAAATTATCGTGGACGACATTTCATATTTCCTTGTTACTCAAAATTTAATTCCCGCTTTTGATTATAATAATAATACTTCGGGAATACCATTTTATTTACTTTAGCCATGTTGTTTACATTTATATTGTGTAACAGAAACAAAAAAATTATTTGATTGTATTATATCTCACAGAAAAAAAAAATGATGGTGCAATATCTGTGTTACATTTT
>NC_089789.1:31248605-31258605 GCF_040412425.1 Macrobrachium rosenbergii
ACCATATATCCAGAGACCAGTGAACAGGGCCACAGAAGGAAGTGCTCGAAATATATGTTGAAACGTTTATGCAGTGTTTGATGGGCCTTTATATCTTCTGCCTTTGAAGTACTGGTGGAAAACACATATGAAGTCTAACAGATTATGTACACGTAAAGAATTTGGAGACTATAAATATACACATTATATATACAGTATATATATATACATATATATATTATATTACGTGTATGTGTGTGTGTAATCTACATCAGTAAAACTTTCATTGTCTTTGTGCGCATTGATCTGTGTGCATTGAAACAGATGCGCGCTCTCTCAGGGCATTTAACCAATATATATGCAAGGAGTCGTTTTCTGCATGAGCTTCCGTTAAAAAAAGAAGCCCGAGACCGTGTCCCTTCGAACGGGTAGAAAGGTTACCGAAGAAACAGAATTTTTTCGTTGCATAATTTATCCAAGTGTTTAAGAGCGTGTATTTTCGTCAGTTGCGTAAATAAACTTTGTGCGTGTGTTTGATTATGTTTAACTAAATAGACGAGGGGATGGTTTGATAGGTAGGTAGGTATAGATAACAGCAGAAATGACGAGGTAATAATGTGCAGAATGGTTTTGAATCGAGTGACGAAATATGGAGTACGAACGCGTTGAGAAATTGCTTTGATAATTAAGATAGAACGAGTGTGTTGTAAGATACTAAATAAAACTATTTTATTTACATTTAATGCTTCGCCACACAAATTATATATATATATATACATATACATACAAATACAAATATATATATATGAGAGAGAGAGAGAGAGAGAGAGAGAAAAGAAGAAAAGAAGAAAAGAAGAAAGAGAGAAAGAAAACTTCAGTTAAGAATCGTCTAGGAAAATTACATTTTAAAAGCAGGCTTTGGCTAGCCACCGCTAACTTTATCGTTTTGCTACGGCTAGCAGTGGTTAGCAAGCTCACTTTTTGAATGTTTACACTTTTTCTAGACAGTTCATATTATTATGGAGTTTCCTTTCGTATATCTGCGTACGACACTGTACTTTTATAATTTAAACTGGAAATGTAATTACAGAATAAATCTCTTTTGGATCATCAAGAATAACGGACAGTCAGAGGCCAGAATCTGATAGCACAGGTAAATCATGGAAAATGGCGTCATTATGCTTCATTAAAAGGTAAATAAAAAAATTTATTTATCAGACTTCATAAGGAAGGAAATAGAAATTCAGCCATTACATAGCATTTCATTTCTGGTAATGCCACGTATGATTGGATAGTCTAGTATTTCCTGGATACACGTCGTTTTGTGGTGTACATTCTGTAATGTTTGGCAAGGGAGGGTCGCCGGGGTTGGTGGGTGGGGGAGATGGGTAAGAAGTGTGTGTGTGTGTGTGTGATATTGGATGGGGTGTTGTGGATGGAAGGGGAACAAAGTTTTATGCTGATTGTGGAAGGCGGAACATTCATCCTCAAGGCCTTTTTTCCCCCCTCCTCTTCTCTCTGACTCTCTCTCTCTCTCTCTCTCTCTCTCTCTCTCTCTCTCTCTCTCTCTCTCTCTCTCTCTCTCTCTCGAGAGTTGTTGAAATATCAGGAGTGCCAAGGGTATTATCCCAGTTCGAATAGGCGCTGCTCTGGAAGTCTTTACCGTAAGGGACCTGTGCCCTGTGCCCTGTAGTTCGTGTCGTGTGAAACTATGTGATGGGTTTCATCAGTGTGCCATATTGTTTTAATTTCTTCTAACATGACAATTAATAAAATACTCTTCTTCATGTTATTTCCTCTAAGGTTGAAGGAGAAACCGTGGAGTATCATGAGGCTATTAATGAGAAACGATATTATAAAAGTCGTGATTCCAGTCATGATTGCCAAACCAGCTCTTTTATGAAAGAAACAGCAAAATGACCTTTGAGATGATGGTGGTTTTAGGTGGTTAGATTTAGAAAGGAGATTGAATTGAAAATGAAATCGTCAAACGCTTTCGAATCCCTTTAAATTGGGGTGATGGGGTACCTAGATTTTAAATGGGCTTGAATTAGACTATGTAGTTGATAGAAGATCTCGATTGCATTTGAATTGGGAAAGAAATTTTAAGATTTCTGTGGTAATTAAAGAAGAGAATATTACTGGTAAGAAAACACTGAAAGTTTTTCAAATATTAAATGGGTCTGGGAAGTAGTTTTTCAGGGTAATGAAAAAATGAATTTGGATGTGGGTCTGGTAAGAAAATTTTGAAATGGTTGAAGCAACGGATGCAACCGGCAAAAACGCTTGATAGAGGTTATGTAATACCTGGAGTTTGTCTGAATTTTTTTGTGGGGGTTGGATTGTTATGAGAACACTTCTGATTGTTTTTGGATGGTGATTAAAGTATTTAAAATTAATGAAACAAGTCACTCAAGCTACAGGATACTTAAAATAAAGAGTAAATTGGTAAGAAGAGTAAAATTTGTTAGATATTTTGGCTTTTGGACTGACTTATTCAATTATACCTTGGTCTGAACACGTAGCTGAAAACGTTAGAGAATTCCGTAGATGTTAGAATTGCAGCATGATACTCTGAAATTCTCTTAAGTGACCTTTAAAACGAGATTGAATACGGTCAAGTTTTCAGAATCGGCGGGAGTCATGCCAAGATGGCGGACGGCTGTTGAAAAGTTAAACCTGTCTCCCTTCGCCCATTTAATTACCCAGTCGGTTCTATTTTTCCGCCAAATGGAATTTAATGAGGAGATACGTATGTGTTCATGGGGCGTGGGATAGCGGTAAAGCCATTTTGAAGGTAGGGTTGGTAAACATAATGGCACTCACTCCCAAAGTCATGTGTTATGCCACTCGTGACGGACAGCGCTTGGCTATTGTGGCCACTTTGTGAATACTTCACAACGTTCCGAATGTCAGGGGACCTGATCGCTCACTTGCTGATGTCTCAGGGCTTGGTCATTTCAATCATGTTTCTTTTAATCATGCATCGGTTAGTGCACGGTCTGATTGCCCTGTCGCACACTTGGCGTGAGTACTATAGTCGCAAGCACACGTGCGCTCTTCTTTCGACTTCCCTATAGCGTTTATTTTATGAGCTAGATGCATGGGATTTTGAGATGGCGTGTTTTCGGTAAAGCCATTTTTTAGCAATTTTTTTTCTCTTTTCTTTTTGTAAGTTTAGTTGAAATATTGTTCTTGGAGATGGAAAATACTGTGATATATTTGATGGAATTTTTATAAATTAGTTAAATTTTTTGTTTTCATGTTAGTTTGGACTCAAACATGTGTAAATTAGATACTTCTAATAGCAAATTAACGATTATTATCTTGTGACTAACATACTATTACATGACCATTTACTGGCAAACTTAAGAGCCATGTTGTATATTAATTTATTTTTTTGATAGCTAAGTTATAACGTACCATTTTACTATAAAAGATTCGAAGTATACTTATTCTTGTTTTTCATGTTTACCAATTCCGCAGCAGGATTTCAGTAATTTTCGATGTTTTACCAAGTAAAATTAAGAGCTCTAAGATAAGAATAGTTTTGATTACTTTATCTTCTTAAATTGAGAAAAAGAATATAAGAAACCTTTTTCTTGCAGCATTGACTTATAGAGGTACTCTTATTTCTGAAAGTTGGTTTATTTATAATCTGGAGTTATATGTCAATACTTGTAGAATTATTTATTCAGTGTTTCTTTTCCTGATAATGGTGTTTTCATTACACATGGGTTTTATTCCCAGTTATTAAAATTGATCTCATTCATATTCTTATTGAATGTTATTGCCATTTTTATTCTGTTTTATTTCCTTCATAATGGAGGTTCCTTAAATTTATTACTGCGTGTTGCTTACGTTTGATATATCATTTTTTTTTTTATTCTTATGAATGATTATTGACATTGTTATCATTTACATTTCCGTTGAGTTATCATCATATGTCACATTACTGAAGGGTTTAGTATGGTCTTGAGTATTACTTCTGTACTTGTGTATTTTAAGGGTTGCATTACTGCAACCCCTCCCCCCCTCCCGAATTCATACATATGCCTCCTCCGTCTTGCAACCTCACCTTCACAGAAACCTCCCCCTCCCCCTCCCTCTCCCCCTCCCCCGTAATATTCTCGTCTTTCACCTTTCACCATTTTTGCCGCTCCCGCGCGCTCTTTATCTATAATGGCGGTATTAAGAAGTTGAATTACACCACATTAAAGCAAACGTACGGGTTTATTGTAGTGGGGTTGTGAAGTGGTAGAGGGAGGTAGGATTATTTTTCGCCAATTTATACATTTAATGAAACTAATATTCCGTTTCTCGCGTCTCGCCTTTGTGATGATGTAAAACGCTGCGGACACACTCGGCGAAGGTTGCTACTTGCTAGATGGTTTTGGAGGGGAGGGGGCCGGGTATAGAAAACTCTCTCTCTCTCTCTCTCTCTCTCTCTCTCTCTCTCTCTCTCTCTCTCTCTCTCTCTCTCTCTCTCTCTCTCTTTCTCACACACACACACACAGAGTAGAGTGTTAGTTAATATCTCTGCAAAATTTCAGTCTTCTAATTTTAGAGAATGTTAATCTAAGATTTTCAGAGAACATGTCCTCTCTCTCTCTCTCTCTCTCTCTCTCTCTCTCTCTCTCTCTCTCTCTCTCTCTCTCTCTCTCTTCCGGATGTGGCTGTGGATCTTGGTTTTTGACGTTGCGGTGATGTTACGGGTAGAATTCGAAAGGGGGCGAGGGTGAGGGGGTGATGAGGGTTCAAGACTGTTGTTGCGGCTGAATAGTGGTTGATGGGAGGTATCGACCCCCGCCCCCCTTCAACTCTGTGACCTCGAAGAGGCGACCTTTAACCCTGGGTCAAGTAGACCACTTTCACTCCTTCGTGTCTCTGCAACGCGTGTGGATGGGGCTTGAGGTTTTGTTGTTGGGGTGGGGGAGGTGTTGGGCATAGGTAGGTACATAGAGCCCCAGCCTTGAATCTCTGTCTCGGCGGGGGCGTTTGGGGGGGGGGCGGTTAGTTTGCGGCCGCCATTGTGGATGATCCGATGTAAGAATTAAACACTCTGTGAATTCAGCTTTCCTGTTTTGTTTTTTATTGCAAATACAAAAGTTTAGCAACAAAACCTTTTGATAGAGTTCGAAAATTGCGAATAAATTGTAAAGTTTACCAACAAAACTGTTTGGCTGAGTTTGAAAAAGGCTGCTTGTTGTTTGAAATTTTGAATATGGAATTATGTCGTGGATTTAAAATGGCGCCTGTTGTTTGGAATTTCAAATGAAGAATATTATTTCGGAATTAACTGGCGGCCTTTGCTTGGAATATAAAGTGAGGCATATTATCTGGAATTTGAGGTAGCAAAGGAATAATTTCCAGAAGTTTAACATTGCGAATATTGTTTGGATCTTGAAGTGTGAATGGTTTTTCGTTTAAGATCAGTAATTTGTATGTATAATATACAGTATATATATATATATATATATATATATATATATATATATATATATATATATATATATATATATATATTATGCTTCTTTTTCTTCATGTTACTATGAAATGTTCTGAGAGTAAATAGCGAGCTGTCCCATTGCTTGGCATATGTTACATCGATATTAAAGCTGTTAGTACTGACACGGTACAAATGTATAGATTATATATTAACAATATAATATTATATACACATATATATCTTATATATTATATATATGTGTGTTTGTGTGCAAATACATACATATGCATATACACAATATTGTGCTTTTCTTAAGGACAGTTCATAATCATTCTTTGCTGTGCCAAATAGTGCATACAGGTCAGTACCTCTTATATACTAAACCTCCAAATTCTGATTTATTTCTACAAGGCAGCAAATCATTCCTCCAGTAGCTCGTTATTCCTTAGCTACTGAAGGTAAGTATTCTTTATTTAATAAGGAGATACAGCATTTGTTCTCTGGAAATGTACACGACATTTCTTCCTCTGCGTGATGGCTTTAATTATTGTTCTTCCTTAAGTGGATTTTTTGTATTTTTATTTATGCGACGATTTTACCACCCCCTCTCTTTCTCTGCGACTCTCTCTCTCTCTCTCTCTCTCTCTCTCTCTCTCTCTCGGGGTTCCCAACTCCGCCCCCCTTGCATTTAAGGCCATCGGGAGACGATTTGGCTGGCTTGCTGGAGGCATCACCGCCCGGGCGTCCGTGACCCACTATTAAACTTCTGATTTAATACGAAGACAATTGCAGCTGATCGTTACCTTCTTGAGATGTCGAAAGAACTAAGACTACGTGCGTTCGTGCGTTGTTGCGCATGCGCGCTCCATACAATCTGTACCTGTGGAATGTCGCTGAAAATGATTTTTGATGAGTTCAGACTTTTCATTTTTTAGAAATTGTTTTCTGAGAGGTTAGGTCATTTTTTTTTATAAAATGAGAATTAGAATAATCTCTGAATAGGCTGATATAATTTTTTTTTATTTTGTTTTTAAACGCTCAGACAATCTAGAAGGAATTTAATTAATTAAACTGTTTAGTGAGCGTGTCGACATTTTTTTGCGAGGGTTTTCGAAGAGTTTGAATCGATTTTCATTATGCAGAAAATTTTTTAAGGCTTAAAATGGTATCAAACGTTTAGCGTTTAAACCAGCCTGAGATGAACGGAATTTCGTGATAACTGTTGGAATAAATAATCACCAAAAACGGTTCGGAAATAATTTTAAAACGTCTCTTCAAAATGCTGCGAAATCTGAACGGTGAGATCGACTTTTGAAAAAGGGAATTGTGTTGAAAGTGTATCCAAACTTTTTAGGGGATCGTGCATGGCCCCCCAGGTGATGTTTAAAGCGCTTAAGGTCTGAAGTTTCTACTAGAGGTTGGGGACGTGAGAGACACACGGGAAGGAGAATAACAATTATCTAAACACACCTTTTTTTTTTTTCCTCCTCCCCCGTTTTTACTTGTCTGTGTTGCGGCGCTTAAATATTTTGACGGTAATTATTCAGCTTTCGGGGTCCAATTGAAACTCGCCACACGCACACAATCACATGACTTATTTATCTTTTTGCCAGCCGTGATTTTGTCAGATCTTAACCGTAGTCTTCACGTCATTAAAGTGATTACGAGAGTTTTTACGGTCTCTTATTTCCCTTTTATTTTTGTATAGATTCTTGCCGTCGCGTTTCTGCCGGGCCGTCCCTCGGGCGAGAAATGAACGCGCGTCGGCGGAGCGTCTTTTCTTGTCTGTCATTTCGCCGTAATCAGGTGTCAGCATTACACTTGGGTGAATAATGCTGCCGTTTGTATATTTGGCGTTTTCTTCGTGAAAGTATTGCTGACTTATTGTGACATTATCCGGTCTAAGTCCATGTTCGAGAGCTGTTGTGACACGGGTTTTTTTCCACCGCTTGAAAGGGAATGATTAAGGAAAATAAAAGTAAAAACTGACGTTTTATTGCAGCTTGCGTTTGCCCTCTTGTTTACTGTTTCGTGTTTCGCTCTGCCTTTCTGTGTTCTCGTGACTTTTTTCTCGTCTTTGTGGTTTCTTTTTCGCCCCAGTGATCTGTCACTGCCTTGGAAGTCGTTTTGACACCAGTTCTATAGGTGACCCGTGATGTTCTGTTGCTTCTTCGTCGGCATCAAACGTTGTTGGCTAATGGTAGAAACAACATTTCGAATTATGATGAAAATGTATTCGATTTTGTATGTAGAATTGATGTCATATAAATCCTTGTTTGGTAACAGTTTATTTCAGTGTAAAGTTCGATAAATGAAAATCATCACGTTGTGATAACTCTCTCTCTCTCTCTCTCTCTCTCTCTCTCTCTCTCTCTCTCTCTCGCAGTCACGAAAGCACACGCCATCTTCGGATTTTCAAGAAACCCATCTCCACCATTTCTTCGTGTGTTGGAGCCATTTTTTGTTCCCCTTCCATGCCTTCTTGGCGAACGGGGGAAGGGGGGAAGTGGGAGACCGGTGGGTAGGGGGGAGGGGAAGGGTTGACTAGCCAGTGGCACCTCCCATTCATCAGGCTTCCCTGAGCGCATCGTCTGCGTCACCGTCATAATCATCATCCTTATCACTATCATTACCGACATCGCCATCACTCGGAGAGATTCTCGACGATATAGCCCTCCGCCATTTTGGAGGTTTCTGATCTGACTTGGCTAAATGGTTCTCTCTCTCTCTCTCTCTCTCTCTCTCTCTCTCTGTATATATATATATATATATATATATATATATATATATATATATATATATATATATATATATATATATATATATATATATATATATCTATCTTTCACACTCTCTCTCACTCTCTCTCTCTCTCTCTCTCTCTCTCTCTCTCTCTCTCTCTCTCTCTCTTGAAGGCGTCATTATCTCGTTGGACAGTCCGTGGTTGATAGAAGGGTTGAAAGAGGAAGGGAAAGTTCGCGACGAACAATCAACCCCTTTTGCAAACTCATAACCGCTGATCACTCGGTGCGCTCGAACGCGCGCGTGCACGCACTTCTTAAGCTTCTTTTTTCTTTCAACCAATTCCCTATCCATTCCTTATTCCCCGTTTCCTATCCCTTGTCCCGTCCTTCCCCCTCATGTTTTATCCATATATTTCATATTGTGGAGTGTGACTGACAAAAATTCTTTATCCTTCATTCACATGCTATGTAAGGTTTTGGCTAAGGGAAATCAAAATTCCTCTCTCTCTCTCTCTCTCTCTCTCTCTCTCTCTCTCTCTCTCTCTCTCTCTCTCTCTCCCTTATGTATTCGTGTTATCTTAAGAATTTTATTTTTCTTCGCTGTTCGTATTCCTAATCGCCATTTAAGTTTAAGGTTGTAATTAAATGTGTAGTTTATATATACATTACATATGTGTGTGTATGTGTAGAGAGAGAGAGATGGAAAGTAATTTAAAAATTGCTTTTTTTTTTTTGGTTACAAAATACGGTAAGAGTCATTTCGTGATCAGCAAATATTTTTCTTCATTTCCTGTTGACTTTTTGTGTTTCGAATGTGAGAGGAAGGAATTTATTTTTTTTTTTTTTTTTTAGGCATTTAGAAGCAGTATCGTTTTTATGTTCTGATACGTTTATTAATAAATAATTAAGGGAAAAAATGAAAAACAAACTTTTCATAAATCCATTAATCGTGAGTTTTTATCATTGCTGGAGTTTCTTTTATCAGATTCTTAGTTTAGAGTTTTACTGGGACGAATGTCGGTCCACTTCTGTGTATAGATAATTAAGAACGGTTACATAATTATTTATCAGTACTAGATAGTAAGTATTTTAACCAAACCACTGAATCACGTTCCATGACCCAAAGGAGCCTGTTAAGCTTATGGTCATTACTATGTACCATATATTTATATGATACTTAAAATCTTTTGTCAAATATTTGTTTTCTCTGGAAGCCATATTGTTGACATACATATGTCTTAAAATCACGTGTATTTGACTGTGAGATAAATAGTTTTTGGTCATTACCGTTTGACAATATTTGATAAATTGCATTTGTGTTTAACCATATACAAGTTGGTTACCATCAGGTGTCTGAGAAATGCCCAATAGATTTCGACCATCACTATTTGACAAGTACTTGATTATCTTGAGGTGTTAACTGTTTCACTACAGTTTGAATAGTATTTGACACGTGTGTGGGTAGCTTTTAGGTTTTATTTGACACATGCGTACATAATTACAATTGTGGTCTTGATAATTCACGATTTATATATCTTAGGGTGTTGACATCTAAAAAACATGTCCTCAGTAGCCCATGGTCATTTTATGTGATTTATCTGCAGGTAATTGTTATTTGACCAGTACTTTAGTGACTTCAGTTCATTAATATTGGACAATGTAATACATTTATTATTAGCATTGACATAGTGAAAAATCTCGATGATGATTGAGTTTATGAGATTCATTATTTTTTAATAAGTATTCATTATCTCTCGATCAGTATCATTAGGCGAATACTTCATTGCTGTAGTTGCTTCATCTTAATTTACATCCTTTACTTCTTGTC
>NC_089789.1:31263605-31266105 GCF_040412425.1 Macrobrachium rosenbergii
TATATATATATATATATATATATATATATATATATATATATATATATATATATATATGTATAGATGTCCCTATCAGTAAAAGCGGAAAGAGAGAGAGAGAGAGAGAGAGGGAGAGGAGAGAGAAAGAGAGAAAATGTCCGACCTCGCTTTTTCTCGGAGCCCGGAGGCAAATCGAAGGAAAAACTTTGAAAAGGAGGAAAAAAGGGCGCGCAGTTTCCTGGCGCGTCACTCATCGAGCTCCCGAAAGTTGACAGAATCAGACAAAAAGGCCATTAAAACCTCCAATTACTAACTATTACCTCTTCACGGTTTGTTGGGGGGAAGGGGGGAGGGGGCTGGAGCGGGTACTCGCCCTCACTTACTAAGAGGATCGAGTGAACCCCCATTCCCCCTCCCCCCATGCCCTTCCTTTCCTTGAGGGGTTCCCTGCCGTTGGATCTGCCCCCTTCTTGCTATGAGGGTAGATTATTGAGGAGGGGGAATAATGGGGCTTGCCTTCCTCCCCCTATTTCTACTAAACCTCCGTTTACCCATTTCTTTCCTAAATCCCTTCCCCATCCCCCTTTTAGTCGTTGGTCTGCCCCCTCTTCTTGAGTTCACCCCTCTCCTCCTCCCCTAAAACCCCGACTTCCAACGTCGGACTGCAATCTCGTTTACTGAATCAAATACAAAGTGTTTATTCCCCGTCCGTCCCTTCCTGATGTAGCCCTCGCATTATCTTGCCTATTGTTGTGGTGAGCTTTGAAAGGGGAATACTATTTTAATTGCGTGTAGCCTACGTCGTTTTTAGGCGCGGTGATTATATGGTGAACTTTATGCCTTCGCGGTTAGGAAATTTTTATGCGAAATTCCTCTGCCCAGTTCCTAACCAGCGGATCCACTTTTTTTTTTTTTATCTTCGTTAATTTTTCTTTTATCTTGACTTTTTCTACGGTTTTCTTTTCACGGGAACGCCCCCTTTCATTTAATGACCATAATTCATGTTCGACAAAACATGCAGTTGCTTTTGCAAAATGGCGAGCTTCTCTCTCGTGTTAGATGAGCTTGTATGCATGTGAAGCTTATAATGTATATTTAGTGTATGCGTGTGTGTTGTCATGATACTTCTTTCTATAATGTCGTTATTAAAAAAAAAAACGTGTTGGTGGTAAAGAAAAGCAAGATCTGAACCACTGCCACTTTGCTCTTTTTTCTCTGCTGTATGTATGCTTGTGATATATTTATGTAAATACACACAATGTACATTCAAAAGGATGTACATCTGCATATACACACATTATATAATTATATATGATATATAATATAATATAATATAATATATATATATATATATATATGTATGCATGTGTAGATGTATATTCTTTTGAAGTACACCCATCCCCAAACGGAGGGTTTACTGCTCTGTAACCATTTTATAAAAACATGTTCGGATGAGTGAAAACGGGAAGCCTCTTCCTCTTATAGGTATTTCTGTACTGAGCATCACGAACTGGCTGAAAGACGCCATTGCTGGTCCAGTCAGTCAGTCAGTCAGTCAGCTCACATTCACCTCCCATTGCATAAGCCACTGACGCCTTGCATTCAAGCAAGCGAAAAGTGGACTAACGCTTGCAATCACTCCACTTCCCGGAGATGGAAAAAAAAGTGGAAAATTTATGTAGATAAATTACTGTGGTGGAGAGCACTTGAAGACCGTAGTTATTGGAATCAGTAGCGCTCATTCGCTGCTGCTGAATAAGCCTCATCCTATGACTGTGCTACTTTCCTTGTCATGATGGGTGTGCGTTTGTTTGTTGATACATTTCTCTCTCTCTCTCTCTCTCTCTCTCTCTCTCTCTCTCTCTCTCTCTCTCTCTCTCTCTCTCAATTATTTGTGCATTATATATATATATATATATATATATATATATATATATATATATATATATATATATATATATATATATATATATATATATATATATATATATATATATGTATTTATATATGTACATATATTTTTATATATATACTTATATATATGTGTGTATGTGCGCGTGTGTTTGTGTGCGTGTATTCGTCTATGTATATATTTATATATGTTTGTACAGTATGTGTTTTTGAGATGATATGTCCGTTATTTAATAAAAGGAATCAAGTGGCGTCTCAAAATGAAATGCCTCCCAGGAGGTGAAGCAGCTATGGTCGAGTGCCACACTTTCTAATGTGATTATCACTTATGATGGAATTTATGACGAGCGATGGCTTCTAGGAACCTGCTATAAGAAGTGCGGGAGAAAGGGGGAGCGCTTGAGAGAGAGAGAGAGAGAGAGAGAGAGAGAGAGAGAGAGAGAGAGAGATGCACACATCTATACGTTTTGTTTATGCAGGTAAGAAGTAAAACAACAATGTACAGTAATGTATTTATAAATACACAACACACATATGCATGTATGTATGTACTCGTATGTGTGCGTTTATACATGTATGTATATTGTGTATATATATATATATATGTATA
>NC_089789.1:31271105-31371105 GCF_040412425.1 Macrobrachium rosenbergii
ATAGATTCTTCGGTTTGGTTTTCACTCCGGCATGGAATCATGGGGTGTCCTTTTTTTTTTATTGAGTTCCTTCTTTTGTGTATTAATTTTTATATATTTGGTAATTATTTGTTTCACGATAATGCGACTTCTCATTATCCGTCTGTTTGTTTATTCATCTTATATTCAGTTTCATCATGGCCTCTGCTCTTGACAAATTTATACATTATATTAACTATGGCTCTAGTCCTGTCAGTGTAATAAGTGAAAGTGCCTATGGACAGACAACAACAGCCACGAGTTATGGGTCAGTTATCAGTACGTTAGGTCTTATTCAGTGAAGAATCTCTCACATCATCGGAAGCGAATCTTTTAAATCAAATATATCCGTACAGAATTACTAGTCGGGAACATAACCAGCATCACAACAACAAAGGTCATTGACGTACTGATATGCCAAAACAGGCCCGAAAGCAATGTCTAGCCAGAACGGATTATTGCATCATGGTGTACGGTCAACGAGTTTCTGTGAACAGCGGTTTATACCTCATACAGTCCTCTCATTCTGCTAAAAAGAAAATAAAAATAAAATAAAATCAGCATAGTGAACGCTTCCTCGTAAACAAACATCACGTCACCTGAGGAAGTGAACGAGCCCTTGTAAACAGTACTGATACTCCGAAAGAAGTTGATGGGTTCGGTCAGCGGCTGTTTAGTAAGAGTCATTACTAGGCCTAGTGATGCAGAAAGGAGGAAAAAAAAAAAAAAGAGAGACCTACGAAGCTGTATTGATCAGCCATCCTTCCTGTATGGTATAGATTTCTTCGTCATTTATTTTAGTAATCAGTATTATTATTATATTATTGCTTTTATTGTTGGCGAGAATGTTATTATGATTCATACAAAAATTTTGAACTATTTTTATCGTTGTTCCTGTCATGTGATTCTGTATTGCTTCTTTCTTGTGGTGTAGGAGGCAGTAGTGTGGAATTAGGGTATCCAGACATAAGATGACTTTTATCTTCATACTTTTACTTTCATCATAGACATCTCTATTCTCGTGAAAGGGTACAGAGAATTTCCTTATCGTTTGGTCTTTGGTGACTGAAGGTATAGGACTTAGTATGAGAAATCTGTTAGCTCGCTCTCTCTCTCTCTGTCTCTCTCTCTCACTTACGGCCCCATTGACGCTTTCCCCACCCCTCCCCCCTTATAAAACATCGCCAATTGATTTCATCCTCTAGACGGAAATCCTTGGAAAATTCTATAAATAAGTGATTAGGAGAAGAGAGGGAGTCACGCTCATGGCGGGGCCTCGGTGGTCTAGCTTGGTCGGCAAGGGAGGTATCGACTGCGGCCCCGGAGCGAGGATAACAGGCGAGGCACTGTAACGTGGGAATATTTGGGAACTGGACAGGTGTTGGTAGATAATAGTGGCGTTCCGAGCCAGAGTGGCACGGGCTCTGCAGCGAGGTCGTTCGACGTTGCGTCCTTGTTACGCGGAGGGTCCAGCAAGCCCCGACAAGAAGGGCACGCGCCACGTTGGGGTTAAACCGTTGCTGGAAGATGTGTCGTTGTTTCGTTTGTTAGATCTGGAACGCTGCCACGGCTTTTAGAGCAGGTTACGTCATACTTTATACACCCGCTCCTACACTCACGTCTCTTACTACCACACGGCATTGCCCCTTTGAAGGAGTCCTTCGGCATCCTACGAGGAATCCTTCGCCTGATGTGAAATAGACTGTGAGTACTGTGCGGTAGGAGTCTTATCATGCCTTCGTTTTGTTGTGTCCTTTTGGAGGAGCCAGAAATATTGGGTGTTTGGAGAGAGAGAGAGAGAGAGAGAGAGAGAGAGAGAGAGAGAGAGAACGAGGGGGCGGGGCTGGAAGGGAGAGAGAGATGGCCGCTCGCTGGTCGGGATGGCGGGAGAGAGTTATACTATTGGGAGTGAGAGAGAGGGGAGTGTGAGAGAGAGAGAGAGAAAGAAACACACACACGCCGAGAAACAGATAGCCTTTCATTCCCCTCAGTGTGTGGACATCCACGGACACCGACGGACACGCACACGCCCACACAGCCAACCACCAGCACCTTATCCTCATGCCCTGGTGCAGTCGGGCGAATCCTGTTCTCCCCTTCCCTGCCAACTCGACCCTCGCTCAACAGAAGCCTTCAATCGCGAAGAGGGGAAACATGACACGGAAGCACTCCTGCCCGTCGGAGGGTTTTCCGAACTCCCTCAGGAGGAGAAAATGAGAAACGGAAGAAAGCTTTCCGCTTCCCCTCGGAACAAATGCCATTGCCTGATCGGCACTAAGAGTTCCTAGTGTTACGCAGTCTTATTCTTTTCCCCTCTTTGCTTGCGTCATACTGGTGTGGATGTGATTGCTTCGTGCTGGTTTTAGGGGGATGCCCCTTGCCCATGTTTTCCAAAGACTCCTAGTGTCGTACGTTGGTGCCGTTTGATAACGCTTGCAGCTCCGTTTGCCAAATGTGTCTAGGTAACCAAAGACATAAAAAAACTGCAATTGGAAGGAAATGATGGGAAACTGAACATTTTGTTCGAGAATGTGAATGACGATTGCGTTCATGGGCTGTAGAAACGAGAAAACCAAGAGCGTCTTTCAGATCTAAACTGATTGGTTTTTGTTGATCTCTGTCGGTGTGCTTTGTCGCTGTACATGACTGCTTTGCCGTTTTATGAGTTTTCCTATTCTTACACCTGAATATTACATTCCCCCTCCTTTCTGCTACTAGCAATTATTATTGTTACGTAACACCGACCGCAACGCATCTATATAGTTCCTTTAACACAAACCTGGGAGCGGACGGCCACCTCATCTCGCGCCTCGCAAAGATGAAATCAGACATCAGGAAGTCGCAGGCCTCTTCAAGTGATGTGTAAACAACGCCGTCGGAGTCGCGGTAGTCGTAGTAGTTGTTGTTGTTGTCGGTGTTCCTGCCAGCGTTCAGCGACTGTCAGCAGCGGGTGTCAGTTGAATTTTAATGTGGCGGGTGTGAGGTGGCTGCAGGGTGTCGAGAGAGAACTGTCCCCCATCGCCTGGTATCGAGCGTGACCAGGTGAGCGTGACATGCCTCTGAAGGGATGGTGACTGCACGTGCACGCGCGCCTCTTCGTGGAGTGATGGTGAGCCCCCCACGTGCCATCGCGCCTCCGGAGTGATGGTGAAGAAACGTCAGCTCCTGGTCACTATTACTCCTACTGCAGTTTCGGCCACTTATCTTATCGCCGCCTCCTGTCGCTTTCCGAGTTCCAGACGCCACCGGCGCCGTCGTCTTCACCCTCGGCCCCCGGGAATTCGTGAGGGCCCTTCGTCGCAACGACCTCCTTGGAATCCTCTGGAGTCCTGCCAACAGAAAGGAACTGTCTGAGGGAGAGGAGTCCCTTTGGATGGAGAGGGCATAATTCACCTGGACTCTTTCGCCCGAATGAGCTGAAGAAAATCCCAGGTGTTTATGGGAGTGCTTTCAGCGACCAGAAACGGACCATCGGAGGATGTCCGAGGGAATGCTTGGTGGAGGAGGCCATCACCATCACCACCACCACCACCATCACCACCACCATCCTCACTATCCCTCCGAGGCCTCGCTCAGTATGGAGGACCTGACCACCGCCGTACCTCTCTGGGATCAACACTTGCACCACAACATCCATCACAACCTTCACTTCACCTCCAACTACATCGCTGCTAACGGTAAGCCTTAATTGGAAATGGACACGAGTGCCTTCCTTAAGCAAATCAGGCCTCACTCAGTCAAAGGATAAGTAAATAAATAAATAAATAAATACATGCCTGTCTTCGTCAAAGCAGACAACGGAAGCGGTCTTCTTCCGATCAGAAAAACACATCCTGACCTCGAGTTCCGAAGAAACAATTAGCCTAAAGTGCCCCGCGTTTCCCTTTCCTTGCAGTCATTTTGGTTCGTCTTTGATGATGTGCACGCTTTTATGTGCATTTAATGACTGAATTCCTTGTAATAATCTGTGTATGCGTATACGCATATGTATGTTTTTTTTGACATCATTGTAGTAATATATATCTATATGTGTGTGTGTGTGTTTGTGTGTGTGTGAGTGTGCGTGCGTTGTTGTAATGATTCTTCAAACAGGGTGTGACGCCAGAGAAAGAAAAATACAATTGTCACTGCCACTTTCATACTTTAACTACTTGATTTCGGATGAAACATCAGAACTGAAACCTTTACTATTTGACGTTTCACATACAAACATTATATACTTATATGTACTGTGTGTATATATATATATATATATATATATATATATATATATATATATATATATATATATATATATGTATCTTTATATATATGTAATATATGTATGTATATATATATATATATGATCATAATCTGACAAGTTTGAAATAGATTTATGTGATCAAAATAGAGTTTTCCATTTAGCGGCAAAATGTTAGCGTATGATGCTTATTTAGTTTGGGTAATATGTGGCCAGTAAAAAGCTTTCAGGATCACATAGTTAATTGATGGTGTTACACAGCTTTTCTATAGTTAGGGCTATAAGCTGAGTTTGTTATATGTTAATACTGTAATCATGATGTTATTAATTTTTATATAGAATTTTATAAATACATGTCGATAATGGCATATATATTTGATAGACTTAGGTAATACCCTCTAAGTATAATCTTCTAGAGAAAAGTTATAGATGCTGTAGTTTAAATAAATGTGACGTAGAAGATACAATAACTTTATTTGTGCCTAAAAAAGATAAACTTCAAATGAATTTCATATATACAGCATTTAAAAGATTCATTATTTTTTATGTATATAATGGTATACCGGGATTAATGCTTTTTAATACAAGCAAAGAATTATATACTTTTTTACATGCCAAAGAAATGTCTGTAGGTTATAGAGGAAATATCGCAGTGTGTTTGTATAAACGCTATCAAGTTTTTATACAGAACATACAAAGACGGCATGTTTTTGTAGGAAAAACCTTAGCAATATTATTGATGTATGAGGACACACTGTTCTAAACTTGCAATAGAATTTTTGAAAGCGTGCCCGAAATGCTCTGTGAACTTCTGTACATGTTGTAGAGAGTTTATAGATTATACCCAAAACTCTCTTTAAATATTTTGTAGATTATACCCAATTGACGCTCTAAATATCCTATAGATAATACCCAAAAGATGCTGGTATCTCCATGCCTAATGTGATTTTATGCAGATCAAGCAATAAATGTTTGATAGAATATAATAGAAAAATGCTTTAAATGGATGTCATTGCAAACTGAATTATATTAAATAAGCGATGCGTTCTCCGGATATTAAAGAGGCCATGTTGACCTGAATAATAGTTTTTCAAGCTGCAGACTTGGTTTGCAAGGACTTCATAATGATGTTGATGACGACGGTATAGTAGTAGTCGTAGTATAGGCTGCCAGTGGTAATGAAAATACTTGGAATTGTAATTGGAGAACCAGTTTATTGTCATTATTAGTATAACTGATGATAAGAGTAGCAATAGTACTGAAGAGGCCAATAATAAGGACATGGCAATTTCATGATTATCGTTGTTATTGTTATTAGCGGTGGTTGTTGTAAAGGTTATTATAACGATAATAACGCAAGTGAAGTCATATTATTATTATTATTATTATTGTTCTGAAGGGTCCACAATAATATATTAAAGGCTCGTGTAAAATTTATTAAAGCTTTTGAACCCTACTGTGGGTTCATCTTTGGCTGAAGACAATTGTATTATTGTGAACCCTTTAGAACATTTATGAACTCTCGTGATAGAGTTTTTCTTCCAATTATTATTATTATTATTATTATTATTATTATTATTATTATTATTATTCATTATTATTATTATTATTATTATTATTCGGTATCGTATTGTTTCTTGCGTTACAGTCAAAATAAAAAACCGTTTAAAGTTTTCCCAAAACAGCCTTCTATCAAGATGAAAGTGGCGTTTGTTTGTTCAAAAGATGCACCTATATACCCGCTAATAGTTGTGATGTTCTGTTCCAGTTTGTTTATTTATATGTGTATTCATATGTTTTAAAGTATGTCTGCTTGAAAGCGCCTTCGTGATTATGTTTTTTATAAGCTTGAATGGATTTGAGGTCATATTTTAAAAATTAATTTCTACGTGTATTGAATGTTTATATTTGATATGTTGCTCCTTGCACAATATAATGGTATGTTTACATTTGTATATTTTATATATATATATATATATAAATATATATATATATATATATATATATATATATATATATATATATCTATATATACTCTATATATATGTGTGTGTGTGTGTGTGTGTGTGTGTGTATGCTGCCATACATACAGCTATATATATTCAAACTTTGCCTGAGTTTGCGAACCTTCATTGTTGTCAGTTCAAAAGAATGAGTCATTTTTTTTCTAAAATCCGCAGAGAGAGAGAGAGAGAGAGAGAGAGGTTTTCTGTGTCAATACATGCATCAATTAAAGCAAAGAGCCACACACACACACACACGTATATCCTCACAGCCATCTACTCTTTCCTTCCGGCCGCCCACCCACCTACCCGCGCCTTCCCCGTCACACTCGTTCAAGGTCCTCGGGCGTGAAGGCCTGTCTCTGCCTGATTGTTCATCCACGCCCGTATCTTGTCGGGCGGAAAATGTGCCGTGTGTGGGCGTTGTAAAAAAAAAATATATCATTACTGGAATAGACGTCGATTTGCATCGATGCCTTGAGGACTGCTTGTGGAGGTCGACCGAGTGAGGGTAATCTCTTGGTTTGTGAGATTCCGAGATTTTTTTTACGTCCTTTTTTTTTATTATTTTTTCTGGTTTAACTTTTTTATTTTTATTTTTTACTCAGTCTTTATTGTTTTACAGTATGCATTATTTAAAATTTCTGAGTATCCTAAAGTTGTGTGTGTATATACATATATATTTTATATCTTAATAATAATTCAGCAATTTATTAAGAACGCTACATAAACACCAGCTCTTGCATATATATATATATATATATATATATATATATATATATATATATATATATATATATATATATATATATATATATATATATATATATATATATATAATTTTAATGTCATATATATATATATAATTATATATATAATTTTTATTCAATTTGCTAAAATTTTTCTGAAGTAAAGTACTATGTGAAGGTAATATTTACTGGTGTGGGGGAAGGCGGTGTTCAATAATGCATTGTTTCCGTTGTTATAATATGCCATTTTTATTCTTTAATTTTGCTCAGCGGAAACTCCTGTATGTATTGCGGTTTCTCTCTTGCTCTACCCCACCCAAAAGCAACAAATATTAATTCCTGCGCGTGCTTCATCTTCCACGGATAAATGGGTATGATTCTGTTCCCAACCTCAATGAATAAGTGGTCTGAAGTTGTACATCCCCGAATAGATGTATGTGTTATTACATGTGTGTACATATATTGTATACATACTCTTATCTATATCTATATATGTATATAATATATATACATACATACATAGTATACATACATATATACATACATCGTGCATACACATTATACATGTAGAAAGAAGAAAGAAGCATGTTCCGTTAAAATCCCCTTGCATCTCCGTTGAAAATAATTATTAACATTTAGTTTAGTCGACTGACGTGTGTCGCAGCCAGGGTAGAGAAGGCCTAGAATAGCAATCATGTCAAAATAGATATTTTATATATATATATATATGTGTATATTAATTATATATATATATATATATATATATATATATATATATATATATATATATATATATAATATATATATATATATAATATATATATGCGTATGTGTGTTTACAACTTACAGCGTCTTTACGCCAGGAGAGGCATTTACAAAATCCTTTCAATGGTGAAACATCGTTTTAAGGAAGAAATGGTGGCAAGCCCGTCGGATATGATGACGTGAATGGTCTCGGAGATTGGTAACGATGATGATGATAATGATGATGATGATCACGACAATAGTAATGATAGTGTCGGTAATGGTGAAAACAGGGATGTTTCTATCAAGGCCGTTTTGCGGTGCGGCTCCTCAAATTGCGATTTTGACGGTACAAATTGACACCCTAATCCGAAATCGCTTGATTCTGAATTCAATATTCGCTGTACAAGCGGATGGTTTTTTTTTTCCTTGTTTGGCATTGGCGACCATCGTCATTGTTATATTATTATTAATATAATTAATGCTATTATTGTGGCTGGTGTTACGACGTTGGTTTTACAGTTTTTAGGTACAGTAGCATTATTAGAATGACGGTAATAGAAGATTATATCCTTTTTGCAGTTATTGCAGTGATTATTATGCGGTTTATTATCTGTCATATTTCGATATGCAGATATGCATTTATATTTAAATTTAGTTTTGTGTAATTCTCAATTATACGGGTTTGCGATTCAGTAAGTTTTGTCTTTACTGGAAAAACGATGCTTTAACAAGTTCGCGTTGCTTTGGAATTTAATCACAGATACGCTTGTACATTTGGAAATGAAACAGACTGGAATAAAGAGTATCAAATGTACATTATACAGATTTTACAAAACATCTGAAGATGGGTTTATTATCAGGGTCTAGACACAGTAGGAGAAGCCTACTGAAACATATATATATATATATATACATATATATATATATATATATATATATATATATATATATATATATATATATATATATATATACATATATATATATATATATATATATATGTAAATATATGTATATATAAATATATATACATATATATAGATAAACATATATTTATTGTGTGTTTGTACTATATTATGAAAAAATGCATGTAGAGCTCTCTAAATGCCCACACACACATTATAAATGCTCTTGACGCTTTTGCTTTCCCGTCAGGCAATGTCAGATCACGCGCTGTTGCCTTCCATTGTTATATGGGGAACATAAAACGGCGTTGGAGGTTGTTTGAGTACACAGTGTGACATGCGCATGTCATATATCAGGCGACGCGTGCCGCTCCTGCGCGCAGGTGTCTGCCTGCTTAAGGACACTCGGCGCTTGTCATTCATCTCATGAGAGTCTGAGAGAGATTCGTGATAATGAATGCCATGGATGGGTCACTCCGTGAGATATAATTTAATTGTAGCAAATGGTTTCCTTTTACTGATATATATGTATGTGTGTATAGTGTATATATATATACACATATATATAAATAAATACATACAGTACATATATATATATATATATATATATATATATATATATATATATATATATATATATATATATATATATATATATATATATATATATGATAGAGAGAGAGAGAGATCACGTTAGGGCCAATTACAACGTAACTGCCGGCGGAAAATCTTTGCTCATTTCTGACGGAGGGGAGATGGAGATAGACTAGCACGGTGCCGCCATTAACTAAGTCACAAAGCACAGTGAAAACAATTTCTACACATTCTCCTCAACGCAAGCTTTGAGACAGAACACCTTGACGCCATTTATTGTGAATTAGGATTTAACAGATTTTCTGTGGTGATTCATATTTCCTGTCTTGATTCATTCGTGCTTGCGTCTGAGAGAGAGAGGAGATGACGATATCATGTCACACCATGAATATAATTGCATCATAACTGACAATTAAGTTTTTCTTATAAGAGAGAGAACGGTAGAGACAGAAAGATGACGTTGTGCAGTCACACTATGAATATAATTTCCTCATAGCTGCCAATTAACCTTTTTCATTACCGAGAGATAAAAGCTTTGAACATAGCCTTGCAAGAGGAGATAAAAAGACATATAATTTTGGTCCTAGCCTTGTGCAGGGAAAGAATAAGTTCTGCTTCGAAGCCTTGGTGTAGATAGACAGACAGATAGAGAGAGAAAAGATCCATAGATGTAACAGATCGACCTTGTAAGCCGATGTGTACGCCGTGACATCACCAACCCTTTGTCCCCAGAGGTAAACAAAGCGAAACGTGGAGCCTGTCGTAATATTTCACAGTGTTCTCCCCCAAGGGGGATTTCATTCACCTTTTATTTTTCACCTCCAGCGTAAGATAGATCCTGATTACTTTGCATAAAAGCCATTATGATGGTGTCATCATCTCCGCCGCAGATCACAACGTCTTTGGACACTGATGATGATCACTGTAGTGAATGATAATCACTGTAATGATCAGAGTCTTCAGAAAGCAGCCAATTAAAACGCTGCATCCGGTTGCCGGTACGTAAAGAACACGAGATCGTAAAAGCAGCCAAGGCGTATAATTAGGATGGTTGGCCATTTTTCTACCGTACGATTATGAGGATGTCGCTCTGGAGGAAAAGCGGCGACTGTAAAAGCAGTACCAGCATTAATTTCACCTGGAAAAGCAGCACTGCTAGACGTTATATTAGGAAAAACATTACTAGTATTGGTAGAGGTTGCATTAAATCAACACCGATCAAAACAAGACCGAAATTGGAGCCTAGAATTCTTCGACAATGGTAAAAAAAAATGCCTTTCTTCTTCCTCTCTTAAGGATAAATAAATGAGATGCTGTTTCCTGTTATAACGAACAATTGCGGAGTTGTTACGGAGAGCGTGATCTCGTGCCTCCATTGTCCTTGTAACTGTTTTGTTATCAATACAACACGATTTGGAAAGCTGTGAAATATTCTGACCTTTCTGAAATATATATATATATATATATATATATATATATATATATATATATATATATATATATATATATATATATATATATATGTGTATATATGTGTATGTTATGTGTGTGTATACAATGCAGTTGTACACTTACTTTCGAGCTTCTGTGTACCTCAGCTCCTCTCTTGTCCTTTAGTTCTTTGGCATTAGCCTTTGTCTGCATTACCACTACACCCTTCATTAATTGCGCTTTAACGCTTAATTAGGGTGTATATACCCGTGTACAAGATACGCCGGTGCATGACTTCACTTAATGCAGTCAGTTGGTCTTATACATCCTCTCTGTGACGCCATTGCACGGACAAAATCAGTTAATTCTAATACTTGTGTGTGTTTTGTTGAAATGAAGTTGGGCAGAGGTTATTAATTAATTGATTAAATAATAATTTATTTGTTTGTTTGTTTATCCCTTGAAACCGCGAACCGAGTAACATTTATCAGCGGAAAGGGGTCATTTTATATATTGTCAGTTTCAAATAATTTCAAATTTTGCAATATTTTAGCCGAAGAAAGGTACTTTTGGAGAGTCCATTACTATGAATAACAGGATGGAAATAAAATGAGGTTAACCACGAGGAAGGATTAGGCCTAGCATCCAAATACCATATCCTACTTCAAAGGAATGACTTGCTTTTGTGCGTATTTTGAGCACTTTCTCAGCGATTACTATTTTATTTCCTTTTTAGAAAAAACTCAGGCCCCATACAGCGTTTCGGATACAACCAGGTCAAGGTCGAATGATGCAGCAAATCATTGTACCATTCATGCTGAAGTACAAGTCCCAGAAAAGGAAGAAAAAAAAGTAGATTCAATTTCCTCTCTTATATTTAATGCTTATGTTGCATATACTTTACGAGGGAATGAGAGGGTTCTTGTATATGGTGAAAAAAGGCTCAGATGTTTATATGTTTTCATTTGCTTTGTTTGCGAGCTGGGCGTGGGTGGGTGATTTTGCGACGAATTCAGCGAGAAAGATGATGATTTTTAGATGTTGATGCCGGTGCTTATCAAACCATGAATGAACTTGGGGGCGGGGTGGTGGCGGGCAAGGCGATGGGGCCGACCGCTACAGAAACGAACGAAGCAGACACCAAAGATACGGTAGTCCTGGAGGGGGTGTCAATTTGCGTGCTGAGGACGGGGGCGGACGGGCGGTGTGTTGGAGAGTGTATGGGTGAGGGGGCTGAGGGAGAGACGGTTTAATCGAGTCACGATGCAGGGATTTTTGGGGAGGCCCCTGGGGGAAGTGGCAGTAGGTGGAAAGGAAACCTGCGATGCCTGACGGTGACAAGGATAATAAAAACCTTCTGCTTGTTGCACAGCCACCGGACCACGGTTTTTCACGGTTTTTGCTTGGTTTTTCTCTGCGCTGATTTTAAGCTTCGTGGTACGACAACAACCCTTCCCCCCCCCTCCCCTCCCAAAGATCCTCCTCCCACCCTCCTCTACGCAATGCTGCGGGAGAATTTAGGTTAATGTCAAATGGAAACGAAAGTTGATTGACTGATGAAATAGCATTCCTCTGGCGGTGCAGCCTTGGGACGCGAAAGCGGCGATGAGTGTGGGGATGTTATAAAACGTGCTGCCAATTATGTCAACCGGGATAACAGGTTAACCATGGAGGTCTCTCTCTCTCTCTCTCTCTCTCTCTCTCTCTCTCTCTCTCTCTCTCTCTCTCTCTCTCTCTCTCTGTATATTTTATTATGTGTGTGTGTGTGTGTGTGTGTGTGTATGCTCAGACAGATAATGAATTGATAACGCCGTTTTTATTTGGTAAGCTTCGGGTCTGAGTAGCTTGTGTGAGGGCATGTACTCACGCATTGACCTCACTTATAATCTAGGGTATTCCTCCCTTACCAATCCAGCCATGGCCACGGTTCCTCGTTCACCCTTTTGTCTAGTGAAAAGTCTGGTTTTATAGGGAAGTGATTACTTTGGTTTATATGGCGAAGAACATTATCTCTTGAGTAATGGCGAATAAAAAGAAGGATTTTTCATGTTCGTGTAAAATCCATGTACAATATATTATATATATATATATATATATATATATATATATATATATATATATATATATATATGTATATATATATATATATATATATATATATTATATGCTCTGCTCATATATATATTAGTTCAAAATTACATGATGGAATAAATAATGTATGTGCATGCCGTTTAATACACCCATGTTGTTGGACAGTCAGATGAAGTGTGTATGTTTGCGCATACTCCGTAAAATTCCCCACATAAATCGCTCATACTAGATTGAACCAAACCCACTGGGATATAAGTTTTACAGTGTTGCTTGGAGATATTTTCGTTTCTCTTATTTTTTGCCTCTTGTTTTCATGCAAAGCAACATGGCCGGTGTTGCCGAGTAAGAGAGCGCCAGGTGCGAGGATTCCCTCTTGGAATATTGATGGGAATGTTGACGCTTCTGTGTTTTTCTTTTTCCACCACATGCCGTCAGAAGGTTCTCTCTCTCTCTCTCTCTCTCTCTCTCTCTCTCTCTCTCTCTCTCTCTCTCTCTCTCAGTGGAAGGCACTGTTACCGGGATAAACGTACATTCTCTCTCTCTCTCTCTCTCTCTCTCTCTCTCTCTCTCTCTCTCTCTCTCTCTCTCTCTCTCTCTCAGTTAGAAGGCCTATTTTTCTAGGATAGACATTACATTTATCCTATATATCTGCCTGTCTGTCTGTCTATCTATCTATCTATCTATCTGTCTATCTATCTGTCTATCTATCTATCTGTCTGTCTGTCTATTAAACTCTGGCCTTAGCCTCCTCATGGACAGGCAACCACCTTTGAAAAAAGTATACAAGCACAGCTGACATCTTCATTTCTCTTAAATCATTTCGATTTCGTAGACTGCATATACTGTACACACGTTCGTGTCGTGTATCCACGGATACATACACATATACAAACGTACACCGAGGAATACCTTATTCTAATGCGAACGTCTCCGTCCGTTCCTCGTGAGAACATGCATAAAGGAGACGTCCTCCTCTTTTGTAGGCTGCATGCACTATTATTAACTTTTTTTTTTTTTTAGACGAGGGTTAAGTACACAGAAGGTAGGTCACATGGTATATATAAACGGAGTGGGAATAGTGCCAGAGTCTCTCTTGTCGCTTCATCTTCCGACACCGTGGGAATGGGAATCTTGCCACCCGCTGCTCTCTCTCTCGCTCTCTCTCTCTCTCTCTCTCTCTCTCTCTCTCTCTCTCTCTCTAATCTATGATTAAGGGGCTTTGTTCAATACTAGAGATTCTCTCTCTCTCTCTCTCTCTCTCTCTCTCTCTCTCTCTCTCTCTCTCTCTCTCTCTCTCTCTCTCTCTCTCTCTCCTCTCTCTCAGTCAGTGCCTTGTAGCAGAGATGAATAGAGAATGCTGTCCATTGAGTATTCATTTTTATTCTCTCTCTCTCTCTCTCTCTCTCTCTCTCTCTCTCTCTCTCTCTCTCTCTCTCTCTCCAGAACGGTTTTATGGTCATCAGTCACTTGTGTCTTTAATGCTAACCGTTTTCAGTCTCGTGGCAAGTTACAGGTAACGGTATGGTTAATAATAATAATAATAATAATAATAATAATAATAATAATAATAATAATAATAATAATAATAATAATAATAATACTTTAAAAATCCTTATCGCTTTCTTGGAGAATACTTTTTATCCTTAACCTTTTAACTTTCCTTTTGTGTAGTCATTAGTTTTTAAATGATTTTAAAATTTGAGTACATCGTAGCGTCAACTAAGGTCATTTCGAGGTATGCAATTGTAAGCCCTTAAATAATTGATACGATTACGTCCGGTCAGAAATGCCTGAGTAAGTTGTCCTTAATTTTACTCTTAGTTTTGTAATGGACTGGACACATTTCCCCTCTTCCTATAAGTTAAATC
Organism: Macrobrachium rosenbergii; assembly: GCF_040412425.1. Taxonomy (NCBI): domain Eukaryota; kingdom Metazoa; phylum Arthropoda; class Malacostraca; order Decapoda; family Palaemonidae; genus Macrobrachium; species Macrobrachium rosenbergii. The sequence goes on from NC_089789.1 coordinate 31,285,752, forward strand.
TCTTAGTTTGATGCACTTAACCCGCTTTTTTTTTTTTTATTCCTCACTCCCCTTCCTCCCCAACACTGATAAAATTTTTTCACTATGAATATCTCCTTTCTTGTTGACCCCGTAGGGGGATAGTGCTATCAGTGCACCTCACATAGTGCGCTGTAGGCATTACTAAAAGGTGTTTGCAGCATCCCTTCGGCCCTTAGTTGCGCCCAAAATACTTGACCGCCATTCCTACTGCCTTTCCTCAATTTTGCTGTCCAACCTCTCTAACTTTTACAACTTAGCGCAATTTAGATCCTTGTACCTTTATTTCTTTTATTTTTTGGATCTCTGTATCTTGCTGTCCAACCACTCATACTCCCTCCTTTCACTGTCTTAAGCACTGAATAGCCGAAAGTGCCGCAGAGCTTTGCTTTACAGTCGAAATTTCAGAAATCATAAATCACTCCTTTCTTGTTGAGTTCCCTTATATCTTCTGAGGCTTCCGTTTTTCATTTTCCTATATTTTCTTCTTTCGATTAACTGTGGTGTCTTTCTCTCGTAATTTTTTGTGCTGACTTGTAGTTTTTCCCCTCCCCCCCCCCCGGCTTCAGTTTTCTTATGTCGTCATCCTTAAATTCTTTCTTCCATGCTTCATTTTATTTTGTGTGCTTCTGGTTCATTTTTGCCTCTTCCCCCAGATTGTCAGATTTTTGTTTTTATGTCAGTTTCACTTAGTTCATTTTTCGCTCCTGCTTCAGTCTTTTTACGTCGACTCCCATCAGTTCTTGTTACCTGTTCCAATTGTATTGTGATTTCCCAGTGATCTTTTCTTTAACCTATTTCGATTTTCGTATGCTACCGTCCGACAATTTTGTTTTGATGTCTTCCCCGCTTCAGTTTTTCTTTATGTTAACATCCCAGAGCTTAGCGCCTTTTCGACCTACTCCTCATCCTTACCCCCTCCCCCATCCTCCCCCCTCAAACACAGACACACACACACACACACACACAAACAACCAACAACAACAACAACTCTTGGTTGCAAACACATCCCTTGATTAATAGCTCGCAAAGGAACTAAACTCATTTGATGTTATGCTGAAAGCAGGCTTGGGTCGGCGTTTTCTGGCGAGACGCTGGTGATGAGGAGTCAGATTCAGAAGCAGGGTAGCTAATTCGCACTGCCCTAATAAGTTCCAGGTGTGGAGAGAGAGAGAGAGAGAGAGAGAGAGAGAGAAAGAAGAAGAAAGAAAGAAGAGAAAGAAGAAAAGAGACTTATTTTAGGGTCTTTTTCCTCTTTGTTTTGAAGAAGATAATCATGACGTTTGTCTCTAGTTTCCTTCATATAATATTATGTCCCTACCCCCATCCTCCTCCTCCTTCCCTCCTCCTCCCTACTCCTCCTCCTCCTCCTCCTCCTCCTCCCTCCCCTCCTCCTCCTCCTCCCCTCTCCCATACTAATTGCTGTACTATTTTTCACATACTTTAAAATTGGAATACAGTAATTATTATTGTTGTTGTTATTATTATTATTCGGTCAAAAAGAATGGCCGCGTCAGTGGAGTTGATTTTATATAAGGTCTTTTCAATTTTTCATACTATTTTCTTTTCTTCAGGGCTGAAGGAAAGAAAATTGTAAGAAGAACTGAAAAGACTTCTTATAAAACCAATTCCACTGGTGCTGCCATTCTTCTTAACCGAACATGCGTGAAAGAGGGTCTACGCCCTTCATAATATTATTATTATTATTATTATTATTATTATTATTAATATTATTATTATTATTATTATTATTATTATTATTATATTATCCTTCTCTTCTTCCTCTCCTGTCCTAAATGTTCTAATCACTTACTATTTTCATCAGTTATTTTTAACTTACTGTTATCAATATCTGTATCAAAAGGAGGAATAAATAGATAAAATATATTTTTGTCGATACGGGGTTCTTATTGCGCATTAACTTTCATCGTATTTGGCCATGACTTGTTTTATTTACTGCTAGAACGGACAGAGAATATCAAAGACGAAGGGAATGACGTGCGCTTGTCCGCTGTTAAGGTAAAATTAGTATTCTTCAGTCGTTTTACTTTGTAGATCAGCTATTTTGAGTTACGAATACCTATCTGGCAGATCACAGGTTACATATATAAAATATATATATATATATATTTATATATGTGTATAATATATTTATATATATGTGTGTATATATATAAATATATATATATATATATATATATATATATATATATATACTATATATATATATATTATATATATGGTGCTTGTGTGGGAAATACATTTTGATCGAAGGACATGTTTACCCGCGTATCCTTGATAACGTACGTCACAATCATAAGTAACAAAGACATCGTCACGGAGTGTTGGTTTCCTTGCTAGATGGATAGAGACAGATACCTTCTGGATAGTAATGGCCGGATACTCCTGAGTTCTTTATGAAGCATGATCTGAAATTTGATGGATATAAAAAAAATCTTGATATTTGGCAGATTTTTCCACTTTTAAAGGGGATTTGTTTTTTGCTCTTTTTATTTTTTCTACGAGTCATATTTGGCGCTCAATGCGCGTATAACATTGTGCATTTGGTTGTATGTAATTATGTTTGTATATATATAAGCATATATTATTTATATATATGTATGTATGTATATTTATATTATGTATATATATATATATATATTAAAATATACAGTACATATGATATATATATATATATATATACTCTATATATATATATATATATATATATATATATATGTAGAGAGGAGAGAGGAGAGAGAGAGAGAGAGAGAGAGAGAGAGAGAGAGAGAGAGAGAGAGAGAGAGAGAAGGGGAAAAGCAGTGTGAACAAAAATTGCACCAACTTTCTCCCGTTTACCGGAATGAATTGTAATTGGGGAGGAGATTGTGTGAACGAACGACGCGGTTTTATCGAGTGATGCAACACGCGTAATTTGGAAGCATGCGCACGCGCGCTTCTCCTGCGCCGGAGTTTATTTTTATTAGCCTCGTGTCTCGCTTACCAATGTTTCTGATGCTGTTGTTATCGCTCGTGTTAATAATAGCATTGGTAGCTTGCTTGTTGCTGGGAGTATTGGTCGTGATGATAATAATAGTAGTGTGACTTATTATGGTAGCGGTAACACACTAGAACATTTTTAAATATCAGAACTAAAGTTATTTAGTAACAAAAGTTATGTAATAACATGTGATTGTTGCACACAAATTACGAGGCAGCTGAACAATTGCGAAGAGTAAGACAGGCCTTGAACTTTGGTATTTTATATCATCCATTTGGTATTTTATATCATCCATTGTCTTGTTTTATCCACTCTTTTGTGATTATAATATATATATATATATATATATATATATATATATATATATATATATATATATATATATATATATATATACATACATACACTCAGTCATACACACACACACGCATATATATATATATTTATATATATATATCTATATATATCTTACACAAACACAAAGTTTATATCATGTGTATGTCATTCATTGGTATCAGTGACTCAGCAACTTATTTAAAATCGTGTACATTGTTAAGTCTATCGTGTTTTTGTTTAAATTCATTCCTATTCGTCATAATCGTATTATACTACTTAGATGTATAGTTCTCTGGTGTTTTTCACATGCATACATTCTTTTTGTATAGAATGTTACAATGTAAATTTAACATCCTTAGTAACTTTATTTCATATATAAATTTGTGCAAATTTTTAATAATAATAATAATAATAATAATACTCTTGCAGTAAACCGACGCAGAAATGAAATAACCATATCTAAGTGACACAAGGTGCGACCTTGTTACCTGTACAGTAAGCTCAGAATTAATCTCGCATTTTCGCCTGGTAGGTGGGAGGAAGCAGGTGGTCACGGTAGAGTAAACAGGTGTGATACTGGTACGGGAAATGACTCTCGAAGCATTTGTTTCCAAGTGGGTATGGAAATAATGTGGTTATGTAGACGTTGTTGGATGAATGACCATTGGAACGGGAAGGATATAACTCTCTCTCTCTGTCTCTCTCTCTAATAATAATAATGGTAATAATAATAACAATAAATGTACCATATTCTCTCTCTCTCTCTCTCTCTCTCTCTCTCTCTCTCTCTCTCTCTCTCTCTCTCTCTCTCTCATAATGATAATATAATGATAATGAATTACCATTCTCTCTCTCTCTCTCTCTCTCTCTCTCTCTCTCTCTCTCTCTCTCTCTCTCTCTCTCATAATAATAATGATAATAATAATGTACCATATTCTCTCTCTCTCTCTCTCTCTCTCTCTCTCTCTCTCTCTCATAATGATAATAATGATAATGAATAATTCTCTCTTTCTCTCTCTCTCTCTCTCTCTCTCTCTCTCTCTCTCTCTCTGAAATGAAATATTCCTTTTGTTTGGAGTTTTCTTTCATTCATATTTTGCCACTCGCTTTGAAACACTTTATCAGCGCTTCCCTCTCGTCCTTTTGTTTGATTTTATTTTAATAAATTTTCTTTTGCTTTGTTTCCTCTCTGTCCCTTATCCAAACTTTTCATCTCTCTCTTTCTGTATCTTTTCATGGTCTTTGAATCAAGAGAAGAGAGAGAGAGAGAGAGAGAGAGAGAGAGAGAGAGAGAGAGAGAGAGAGAGAGAGAGAATATATCGCAACAAATAACTGATTTTGGGAACTGTCGTAAACGAAAGTAGGAAACAAGGAAAAGAAAAATGACTCACGAATAAAGGAGAGAGAGAGAGAGAGATGGGTTAAGGGACAAGGAAAAAGACTTGGCAAGAAGGAAGGATTGAATCAATAAGATGGTTTATCCTTATCGAAGGAGAGACTCGTGGAGGGGCTTGTGGGGAGGAGGCTGAGCTTTCAGGAGGGGAAAGTTCTGGTACTATTCTTCTAAGTATGTCTTTCTGTTTGATATGAAATTTTTTACTTAGCACACAGACACAGTATGCGTGTTTGTTTATATACAAAGAGAGTGAGAAAGAGAGAGAGAGAGATAAATGTTTGTCTCATACTCACGCATACTCAGAGAAATTGTATGTTTTTAGCCATTAGTCGATTTTTTATCCATAAATTTTCTTTGTTACCTCAAAATCCAGCTTTGAATAGTACATGTTATCTCAAAATTCGCAGGAAATTCTTGTATTTTGTAAGTGCGACCCCGAAACGTTTTTATCGATTTATAAAGGCTGGCGAAGGTCTGGCGTTTTTAGTTTCCTCCCCATTTTTCGTGGTATTGTTATCGGGAGGCAAAAGCCCTTCCGAGATGCTACGAGGTGAAGGCCGACACTTTCTTAAGGTGCGTCAGTGGCGTGCCAGCCGATTGGACAAGACGCTGAGAGGGGGCGGAGTTCTGAAGCAATGCAGCCAATCGGGAGAGAGAATCACTTATAGATCTGTGGGAGGCTGCTTCTTCGGCCACGCCCCCTTTCGCCTCTCCTCTCTCACTGCTTCACATCCTGGCTGCGTGGCCAAGTCACCCAGTATCCATTCTTCCTCGTATTTTGTCTTCTTTTATTATCTCTATTATCTTCATTCCCCTTGCTTCTTTCTCATTTTCCCCTCTCCTCTCGTTTTCCCGAGTTGTTGGAATCAGGAGGTAATTTTAAAGTTTTGGAATTTCTAAAATGTATTTTTGTACGTGGTAAGTTTATTTTTTTTATTTTTGTTTATATACAGTGCTAGATAAATTGCATTTCCGTTCTCGCTCTTTGTTGCATATTTTGATAAAAACCACCACCAATTTACGGTATGATAATTAACTCTTGGTTATCTCGTCTCTTTTTATTGCTTCTCTCTCTCTCTCTCTCTCTTTGTTTTAACCCATCCCTCTAACATTCCCTACCGCTAACACCACCATCGTCGCCTTCACTTAATATATCATCATCTTTGTGTCAGTTTCGATTTTCTTTTTATTAAATTTTTGAAGGACACGTGCCAAGGTCGGTTGGGAAACACAATGCCCATTGTTCCTCTGCAGGGAAGAAGGAAGTTTATCTCTCTCTCTCTCTCTCTCTCTCTCTCTCTCTCTTTATGTAATTTTGAGCAACAGACACTAAAGTTTGTGCTTGCATGCACACACACGTTTTATGCATTTGATGTATTTATGTAACAAATACAAATTTGTGAGTGTGTTGAACACTTTTCTCATGTCTGCCGTATTTATATGAATACACAAATACAAACTTGTGTGTGTATATGTGAGTGTGCGCGTGTATGCATGCGCGCACGCGGCTTCTTCTAGTTTATATGAACACACAAAGTATAGAACATGCTCGAAGCATTCAGGAGGTCTGTCTTGTGTTAAGGAACTCTTACTCTCATTTTGAATGAATTAAAATTTACTTTATGGTGAGGTATGAACCTTATGTTCCTATGTATTAATCAATATTTTTTTTATATCATAATAAGAAGAATCTCATTTTTGGCCATAAGGCAAAATTTGAGACTTGATGAATGATTATTGAAGGCATTATCTTGGTGGTGTTCGGGAACGAGGATGTTGAGGGTGACTTAGAACTGAAGATGCTGATGTGGAGGTATTTTTCGGAAATAATTATGATGTTGATGTTGAGATAATTTTTGGTAGCAATTATGACGCTGATGTTGAGATAATTTTTCGGGAATGATTATGACGCTGATGTTGAGGTAATTTTTGGGGAATAATTATGATGCTGATGTTGAGGTAATTTGTGGCAATGATTCTGATGCTGATGTTGAAGTAATTCTTGGAAATAATTGTGATGCTGAAGTTCATGTTCCGGCTAATAATGATGTTCGAATTTAATGACGCTAATGGTAATATTATCAAAAGTGAATTTTGAAGATAAAAATAATGGCGTTGTTTCGGCTGATTTTTGAAAGACATATATTGAAGTATAAGTACCACGAAAATCCACATCTTATAGGTAAATAAAGTGTGTCCTTTTGTTGAGAAATAAGTAACGTATTTCAAACGACATACGACGACTTTCTGGAACATTCCCGTTAAAATGTACCTATTTATATGGTAGTACAAGTTGACATTTTTGGAAGTTAACCGTAATCATAAGTAAAGAATAATTCTTTTTATATAAATTTGGGCATGTATGTTTTCATTGCCTATTTCAAAGTTTTATTTTGTTCTCATTGTAATTTTTCCTTATTTCCTTGGGCCTCCTCTCTTTGAATTCTCTCTCTGACTCCCTCTCTCTCTCTCTCTCTCTCTCTCACACACACACACACACACACACGTATTTCATTTGATGATGATGATGATGATGATTATTATTATTATTATTATTATTATTATTATTATTATTATTATTATTATTATTATTATTAATGATGGTGTTGAGGTTATGTAGGGTGCTGCACTTGAAATAATTCTCAAATGAAATGTTGTGCGTTATGCTTCCTCGAATATTTATTCATTACCGAATCCGAGACAAATTTCGTACTTCACTTATGAAGCTTTTATATATATATATATTACTATTTCGATTATTAAACTCAATATTGGTGTGTTTTTCTTAATCCTTTTAAAACCTTTGTATGTAGTATCTATTTCCTTTTCTTTTTCTAATCTCGTTCTGCTTTTAATCATAGTTATATTCCACAAAAGATAACCTTTCAGAGAAAAAAAAAGCGCCTCCTTTTGTAATGCCAGCTGAGTTTTGTTTTTTCCTGAAAAAAAAAAAAGAAAGTGAAACTGATTAACATTGGCTTTGGCTGTCAATATGAATTCCAATATTTTCCTTACATGTTTGTCGCAGTGAGAATTTTTAAAAGTTTTATTATACCGCTTAGTGGCTTTTGCATTCGTTCATAATGTATATATTATGATGTTTTATATTATATATATACATATATATATATATATATATATATATATATATATATATATTTATATATATATATATATCTTCTGTATTCCTGAATCATTTGGTGGTATGTACAGTCAGGTAATATATATATATATATATATATATATATATATATATATATATATATATATATATACAGCTATAATGATGATTTTAACGCTTTCATGGAAAATAAGTGTCATGGAAAAGACAGGAACTCAGCCCACTACGAGAGGAGACCAGTACACTGACCAAAACGAAAAGAAAAAAGAAAAAGAAAAAAATGCTCTCTTGTTATAGTTAACCTCGGTAGAACAGAATATGACCTCTTTTGTTATGATTTCCTCTTCTTTGTTTTCTTTTCATATTCGCAGCGTGGCCCTCAGCAGATGTCAAGACTTACGGATTTCACAGATGTAAGCTACTACTACTACTACTACTGCTACTACTGCTAATGCTATTGCTATTGCTATTGCTATTACTGCAGCTGTGGTTACTACTTGTTGCACCTGCACAGCCTCTCTCTTGATAATGCTTCATGATTTAATGATTCTGTAGTTTTTCGTGATTTAATACTCTCTCTCTCTCTCTCTCTCTCTCTCTTTTATAGCATTGCCTCTTTATACTTATTGTTGGCACACGTCTTTTCTTTAGCTTCCGTTTCTAACATCTCATTCCATGTGGTTTGCATGTGCTTGCGTGTCACGTTCTTGCACTTGTTGGTTGCATGGTGCATCACTCATACGTGTATATATTGTCAAACACATTATCTCATTTCCATTTATTGTGTCAGTTTTTAATGTTCATCTGATATGCTTATATGTATTTCGCGAATAATTTTATTATTAACCTTATAAGGCATAGACAAATAATGGCTTCAGCTTTGTGTTGTTTCTTCAGCTAAGCAACTGTGTTCATGATATTTATTTTTGTCTGTAATTTTTATGTCTCTTGATAATTCCAAGGTCTTGTCATCAGTGACCCTGAGTTACAGACATCTGCCTTTTCAGTTCGTAATTGTTTGTTTTTTATCGTTAAGTTCTTTTTTAATATAAGAAAAGGAAAGACTTGAAACCTTTCTGAAATATGTAATTATAATTTTAGATAATTTATAAATGTATTTACTCGTCAAGTCGTAAGTATGTTTCCTTTAATGTATGCATATGGAAATATCTATATTGCTTCCTCGTTGAGTGACAGATATTCACTTTATATTGCTAATTATGTGAATGTTTTCTGGACGATATCATAAATCAGATATTTATTTCTTTGGTTAAATAATCGTATTTCCAGAGCGTAATTGCACCATAAACTTAAATTGGTAACTTGATTAAATAATCACAAGTGCACCGTAGAATGAGAACTTTGGTTTAAGTAGTCGTTTCCTGAGAATAAGATTGCACTTTAAATGAAAAGCATATTTTAAACAGCACTGTTTGCAAGATATAATTGATCTCAAAGATTGGAACACCAGTTTGAATGTTTGAATAACCGTATTTGTGAACCGTAATTTCCGATAAAACTGGATCCTTCTTGAAATCTAGAAGCCGTATTTTATTGCATAGGTGCAATTTTTAACTTATTAATGGTTTTAAGGAAACTATTTATTGCATTATCGATAAGTTGATAGTAATTTTTATGATTTTATTGGTAAAAGATTGACCTTTGACGGATCATAAAGTAATTTATTATTGCTCATTTCATAGGACCAAAGGTTGTTCTTATGTGGTATGCACATATACATATCTACACATGAATACCATATGTGGAGGGGATTGTGCATGAGGATGTGTAATGTACGTGTTTAAGGGAATACTTATAAATACGTTCATGAATGGGTGCATGTTTGCGGTTCATGTCAAATGATGTTCATGAAAGGCTTTGAAATTATGAATTTCCCATGCGATCTTTTGTTTCGGAATTACATGCTCAAGCCATAGATAACGATTTTAACGATTGATTTATATATTTAATGCTTCCAGTATACCTGGAGACGTTATTATTTCAAATACCGGATTCAGAATAAATAACATAACTTATATATTCTCTACTGGATAACGGCTTCATTGTTATTGAGTAAATATCGTTTTATTTCAGCATTACGTGTATTTTCCAAATATAATTGGATACCTTTATGGATACATTTTTGTTTTCAATTTCTGCACAAAAGAGGAAAACTGTATAGTTTAAAATTTTAGTGTTATTGTTATATCGCTCTTTCAATCACAGATCCTGGATCGGCGATGTTGGCGGGTTCTCTGACGCCCCCGGACAAGTTGAATGGGGAGGGGCATCAGGGCCCTCCCCACAACCACCACCACCACCCCCATGCCCTCATGCCAGTGATGCCCACGCTTCATACCCCGCCTTCGCCACTGCCTACTCCCTCGCCCCCAGTCTATGACAGATATGCGTAAGTGCAGAATGAGTCTGTATGACGATATTGTTACATTTTCAGAAAGGGTCTTCATTTTTAGATAACTAGATGACTTTTCAGTTTTTTCTTAATCAGCTGGGTTATCATACGGTGTCAGTTCTGAAATTGTTTCCTAAAAGAAGAGAATTGCCAAAAATGTAGCTTATCTTTCATTCGCTTATTATTTTTGTGGTTTCTCAAGTCGATCGTTTCACTTCTAAAGCTTCAGGATTTCACTTAATTCTGCTGGTCTCGTTTGCGTCCATTGCCGGAAGACTAGGCGCCCCAATGTTTTGTACAATAAGTAAAGCCTTTGCTTGATAGGGGCCTCTATTTAGCCACTTGTTAGTTTGTACAGTCACATGATAAATGATGAGAAAATCTGCATTCCGTGAGGTGGTCAAGATTGTAAGTTCTGAATGTGAGAAGTGTGCCACGGTTCAGAATAGAACAGTGTGTTAATGCGAGAATTAGTGCATCCCGCGTTATTCTTTTAGAATTCACCAATATGCTCTGGTGAATTACCGTCTGTTTGCCCACACCTCGAGCAACGTCCTCACACAGGGCGAAGAACGCCACAGCTGGCGGTACTGATATTTAATGACCCCTGCATCTGCAGAACAAGGTCACGACAGGTTTTGGTAACAAAAGAGATCTCCTGAACCCCATGCTGGGCCCTCAATTGACCCTCTCTTTGTATGTGGGTTTGTTGATGTCCGTTGGGTCACGCAGGGTCATCCAACACCTGTATGGTTACATATAATCTTTCCTCTCTCAGGTGGGAAGAGAAAGGACTGTATGCTGTAATTATTTGTCCAGCGAAGATTAGGAATTCGTGTGCACGTATTGTCTCTTCTTGCCTGGATATTTGGGGTGGGATAGGAGTTAGGAATCGTGGGCGAAACTGGGATTTCTCACGGAATATGGAACTGTGGGAAGAATTTATTATTTGAAGAGAATGGGGCATGAGAGACTGGCCACTGGTAGTAGTTATCTGTTTTAGAATGGCCATATAGGACCATCGGAGAAGGGTGGCCTAGAATGAATAGGAAGCACGAATTGCGTTATGTTTAATTATGATAATTAGTTTTCGGGGCCTTTTTCATTATAAGCGAAATGAAGGTTTCCTTCGTTTGGTCATGTGTATATTCTGTATTTTCCCGTTTTAGAAACTGGTTCATTTTTTTTATTTATGTGTATAATTAACATCTTTGATTTTCTTCAGGCCAAAAGACCAGCGTTTGACGCGAGAGGCCATGCAGCGATACCTGAGGGAGCGAGGTGACCAGATATTGGTCATCCTTCATGCCAAGGTTGCTCAGAAAAGCTACGGCAATGAAAAAAGGTACGTCGGTCTCTTTCTAATATTACATACATATATAATATACATGTATATATATATATTATATATATATGCATATATTTTTATATATACATATATATATATATATATATATATATATATATATATATATATATATATATATATATATATATATATATATATATATATATATATACTTTTATATTTGTGCAGTATATACGAATCATTTTTATATATATATATATATATATATATATATATATATAAATTAAAAATATATATATATAATATATATATATATATATATATATATATATATATATATATATATATAAAACTATCAATAACTTTATTGTCAACCAACCAACACCCCGCCATCCATCTATGATACACTACATCTCTCTTCCTCTCTCCGCCCTTAGGTTTTTTTGCCCTCCCCCGTGTATCTACCTGTACGGCGACGGTTGGCAGCGGAAGCGCCACGAGATGCAGAGGGCGGGCGCCTCCGAACAGGACTCCCAGCTATGTGCCTTCATAGGGATCGGAAACTCCGATCAAGATATGCAGCAGCTTGACCTCAACGGGAAGGTGAGAGAGAAGGCGCGCTTATTATTATTATTATTATTATTATTATTATTATTATTATTATTATTATTATTATTATTATTATTATTATTATTATTCAGCAGTAAGTCGTTGTATACACAGATATATACATAACACACAAACATATATATACATATATATAATATATTTATAAATACTGTATATGTACATGTATATATATATATGTGTGTGTGTGTGTGTGTATAATATACACACACATGAATATATATATATATATATATATATATATATATATATATATATATATATATATATATATATATATATATATATATATATATATACATACATACATACATACATACATACATACATACATACATACATACATACATACATACATACATACATACATATACATATAAATATATATATATATATATATATATATATACATATTCATATATATGTATGTAACCCTACAAATTTACCTTACCTAAAGAATATGAAACATATATATGTATGTAACCTTACAAAATTACCTTACCTAAAGAATATGAAACCCTCTAACCATACAGTAATTTTCATAGCAATCCGGAACACGACCCTTATTTTATACAACTCGTATGATTATTCATTCGCTTCTTCCCCCTTTCTCCTGACAGCACTATTGCGCGGCCAAGACGCTCTTCATCAGCGACTCGGACAAGCGGAAACACTTCATGCTGACCGTCAAGAAGTTCTGGGGCTCCGGGGCGGACATCGGCGTCTTCCACTCCCGCAGAATCAAAGTCATTTCGAAACCGTCCAAAAAGAAGCAGAGCCTCAAAAATGCCGACCGTGAGTCACTGTGGAAATGATGCTGAATTGCTTGGGCATTCCTTGTTCTCTTCTGGTTTCCCCCCTGGTGTTTTGTAGCTTTTGTCCTATAAAGATGCAAATTTCATATTTTCTAGCTACGGGGTGCAGATCGTTCCTTAAAAAAAAAAAAAGAAAACTGGTATTTCCTCATTCTTCTGCTTTTCCTCCAAGCTTGTAGCCTCCTTCTGTAAGAAGACATAATCAAGTGTTAATTGTTATCAGGTACCATTTCTTTTTCATTTCCTCCAGAATGAAAACAAAAATAATTTGGTCTCCTCTTCCGTTTCCTCTTTGAAGGAACGAATCCTTGCCTCTTATCAAGTAGGACCAACTGTTCTTAAATCTAGGCCGGTCTCCAGATAAGAGCGGTGGGTTACCTATGTTGCTGGCTGAATGAAATAGAAATGTATATATATATATATTTCCTTTTTGTCATTTCAGTATGTATGGGGTAGTTTGTATGTATCGTGAAAGAAACTGTTTCTACAGTAATAGATGGGGTGCATGTATTTAGAATATGTATATCTTATACATGTATAGGGTTGTGTTTTGCGTATAAATACAACGATGTTAACGTACATAATTGAATAATAATAGTATTATTGTAGATGGCCGTAAATTAATAATTTATATTTTCTGTAATGTGTGGATCTGACAATCGAGCGTTGGGATGCTTCGTAGCCAAGAGATTATGTAAACAAAATGCACTGGAGAGCAAAAGAAGTAAACAGCATTGTAGTACTGTAGTAAGCGTGTGGCTTGAGACTTGTGGTTTAAGAGAGATAATGACGGGAAGGTGTATGTGTGTGTGTGTGAGTATGTGTGTGTGTGTCTGTCTGTGTGTGCGTGTGTGTTTTATTGAGGGGCGAGGGGGGCGGGGGGAGGGAGACCAGGTGTACTGTTTTCCGCACCACAACAGTCTTTACAGCGAAAGATTTTTCGGAGGACTGATTGACAAAGGTCAGGACTTGAGCAGGTGTGGGAAGACAATGTTAGTGATCTCTTGCTATTTTGTTCATCTTCGCAGGTTTTTTCTTTTAGTAACATGAAGAGGCTTCATAGTTTATATCATGGTTGGTGTGTTCTCCGTATTAAACACTATTATAATTTAAAGTATAGTTGTTGAAATGTGGGTCCAAATATGCTTTTGTTTCTCGAAGCCAAGTGAGGATTTTTTGTTAAATTAAGTAAACCTGTTCGATTTCTTCTGGAGGGTAAATGGTGTATTTGCAACGTTGAAACGAGGCAAATCTGTAAGGTGAAAAAGTTCATTTAAATATAAAAACATTTTGATTTTTGTAGTATCAGTCGAATATTACAAAGTTTGAAACTTTTAATGTATACTAAAAATCATAATTTTAAAACAATTTTTATTATTGTTAACATTGTAAAAGTATGAAGTTTTCATGATTTCTTTTTGGAAGAAAATTGCAAATATTTTGCAAGTGATTTTTTATTCTTGTGAGAACTAAAGAGGAATTTATATGTTGAGCATTTACGGGTTGTTAAGAAACCTCCCCTCCCAAGCGAACTCTTTTGAATGGAAGCTGCAGGACCAACATGCGTGCGTGCGGGCACGCCTGTACGTGTGTGCGCCCTCTCCTCCTCCACCTCCTCCTGGAGCAATGCTCGGCGCCCTTGAATTATTATTACCAGTGTGTGTCGTTCGTGTGGTCAATTTGATCACTGCGGTTAACAGTGTGGTTCCTGCTTCATCCGCCTCCCACCCCCTCGCCCCCAACCCCCGTCCTTCTCCACGGGTACTGTCCATCCCGTCGATATGACGGAGATTCAAGATGGTGGTGGTTGCTATAGACTGTCTGTTGTTGCTGGCGCTTCACTTGCTCGCATCATTGCACCCGGTTGGGCCTGCGGAAGTCAGCAGCAAGATGCTCATGATGTCGCTCGCTGCTAGACTGCATCCTTTACTAACTTTTATTTTTAATGTTATGTGTTTTTATTGCCGTTATCTTTTGGCAGCTAGCTCAGTCTTTACGCCTTGGTTTTTCAGGTAATGTTTTGTTATTCCGACGTACATTGCATTTCGACTTTTGTTGATATGTCGTTCTTTCAGCCTCTCTTACGCTGCCAGGTTTAGGCCTACTGAATATTCTTCTGAAAACTGGTTTCATTTCATAAGCTGCGGCTTCATATACTTCACCTCCAAAGTTCCTGAGGGATTTCAGTCTTTTTAAGATTTTATTCAGTTTTCTCTGTGTTACCTTTGAACGTTCCTTCATTTCCATCTTTTTCAACAGGATCAACTCTTTTCGTGTCTTCCCACCTATTTAGTTATTACTTATGTAAATTTTTCCCCCCACAAGAGAGTGTTTGAATAGCTAGTTTTTTCCTCTGCCAATATTACGTTTCTTCTCAGTATCCTCTGATTTTTCCAACTTAATTTTTCCTACAACAACTTTCTGCCCGACTTCAGGTTCATTCAGCTTCTGATTTTTTTTCTGCCAACTTCACTATATTTATTAGGATTTCGTCTCTGAAGATTCTTTTACATCTTGTGTTTTCTTATCTATTTCCTTCCATCCTTTTTTATTTTCAGTTCCGAAATTCCACATACATACATACATACATACAGTATATATATATATATATATATATATATATATATATATATATATATATATATATATATATATATATATATATATATATATATATATATATATATATTATATATATATATATATATATATATATATATATATATATATATATATATATATATAAATATTTTGTGTGTGTACTCATCTGCAGAAGGCACAGAAGTTCCGTTTGTGCTAGTCACCGCAGGTGTACAAACTTCGATTTCCCTATAGTTCTTTCATTGTGTTTTGGAACTCTTTGTCATTCTTGTGTGTCGCATTTGAGTGGATGTATATTATCCCTTTCCTGTGTGTGCGCCTCTCTCTCTCTCTCTCTCTCTCTCTCTCTCTCTCTCTCTCTCTCTTGAAGACAGATCTGACACTTTGTTCTTACTTAGCTTTCGTTGGCTACGGCGAAGTGCAGCCATTTTTCAGAGCATTGTGGGTTTTCTTAATACTTGTAGGTTTGATGTAGTAGCGTTTTCGGCATGTCCTTGCGACGTTAGTGGAGGAAACCGTAAGTCCTTGAAAATAAACATGACTTCCTATAAGTACTCCTTAAATTACATGGCTACAACTTACCTCTACCACCCACACAGCCAGTTTTGTTGACTGTTGCCTAAGATTCACTTAAAGAGCCGATGACGTTGGCAAACCATTTCGTTTGGCGTTCTATTTTTTGCATCGGCTAAACGGTGTGATTTCGTTCCTGTAATGTACGCGATCAACTTTCATTACTAGGTTTTATCGTGCGACTGGTCTAACCCCACCCATAATTTATCCTGATGAAAAACAGTGTTGTCCATTGCCTCCGAGAATGTCTCCTGTCGCCCCTCCCCCCTGCCCCCAACCCTCCCTTTCCCCTTTATTTCAAGGAGAGGGACTCGACGGCACTGATTTCAGTTACAGTTGCTTACTAAAATGACTTCAATGGAGTCAATTTGTGAATAGTTTTTGTTGCTGTTAGATTACGCTGGCCTTGTATATGATTGCAAATTCAACAATATTTGCGTCAATTCGTTGAACTGCTGATTACTAAATCCCGTGGGGTCCGAGGCGCGTGTCTTCACGCGCACTCGCGCGTGCAGACTAATTCAGGTATATGCGTTTCGTCGTCTGTATGTGTCTCGTTTTTGAAGTAAAAAGGATCTCATAGTTAAACTTACAGGACGATTTATTGCTGGAAAGTGTTTCTTCAGCAGTCCCCCCCCCACCCATCCCCTCCTTCCGGCAGGCAACCCTGACTTCACCACCCTGTAATTTTTCCTCTACAATTTTCTAGTAGTAATGTTTTTGTATATACTACGTCACTCAGCACTCATCTATTTATAGCACGTTCATTTTCCTGCAGCCATTCGCTAGATGAAATACGAGGTGATAGAGAGTGTTATAAGATAAGGAAAAAATAGGAATTCCTTCTTCATCTTCACATCTGTTGTTGTCGTAAAATTTTGGGTGCTCATTTCGGGCTCATTTGAGCTTGCGTCATGGTTTCCTTATGTTCTTAGTGGTATATGGGTATAGTGCAAAGTCACTGAACGTCAAAGGTTTTTATTTTTATTTTATTTTACTGTGAGGAAGCTATGGCAGCCGAAGTAGCCTAATATTCAGAGTAAAAAGAGAGAAAACGCTGATTTAAATAGTGTGAATGGACTTCTGATTCAGGTAGATTAATATGTGCCGTTCTCCAGCTTCATTTTTTCCCCGTGACTAAAGACTAGAGACGATTGATTTGCGCAGCCATATCTCAGCTCAATGAGAGCGACCTTATTCGCGAAATTGTTTTCGAGAGAAATATTTGAGAAAGGTGGAATTGAGATTTTTGTTTACGAGATGGCCACCGCAAAGTCATCTAAATATCCGCATCTGACTCCGACAGATGGATTAGAGCTTCCTCTGAAAAAAAGGAAGCTACATAAAAAGAAAACAGAAACAGGTAGAGCGTTCCAGAACTTAATGTCAGAATTACGAAACTGATATCACTGATATTTTTCCTTCTGCTAAGCTCTTAAGAGTGATTTTATTGTTGAAATGGTTTTGTGATTGTGGCCATCCTTGTAAGCAGAGCATCGTTGTCGTTTACAACTAGATCCCCGACAGTAAAAGATAACAAAGCCATTCGTTCCCCGTTGATTCATCAAATCTCAAAGTGTTGACTTGCACTTTAATAAAACAACAATGAAGAAGCATTCCTGAAATGTACCGGACCACCAGACTCAGGTATCCTTAACTGGATAACGGCCGAGGAACATTGAAATCTGGACTTTTAACATCACACAGTCCAGTTATTCCCAAGAAGACGTTCTGACTGTGAAGAGAAATTTATTATCCATCTTGAATGAATCCTTAGTCGTGTTCTGTCATTTATTGTATTGGCAGGAATTATCAGCTTTGGTAACCGCTCGCCCACCTCTGTATCTTTGGCTCAAATAATGGAATAGGGTGTGAAGAAATTCAGTTGGAATTCTTGGTGCCTTCAGAAACACTCACTTTGTTTGGCAAGACCGTACAATTAAAAAAAAATGCCATGCTTTAAAAAAATCGATAACTCTCTTTGAGCCAATAAATCGCCCAAAGTAAGGTTGTGAAAGTTGTTAACAGTGTTATGAAACGAGTTGTATCCTACTCAAATAAAAAGAAAAACCCAGCCAGAGGAAGCTATGGTTGCTATAGGAGAAAACGTGAGGTACTTCGGAGTCATTTTTGTTTCTTTCATTTTTTGATGGTGTGTGGGCGTTTAGTTGCACCTGCGGCTGCCTTTTTTTTATATTAGCGATTAAGCGAAATTACGTTTCCTTCCCCTTCAAAATCTGGAAGGATTGAACTGGTAGCGGAGGAGCGGAAATGGGTATGCGATGCAAAAGTGATCTTTGCGGCGTAGTGTAATAAGGCTACTTTCTGCTCGACCACCTCCATCCAGTGTGTGGTGGAGTGCGTTCGTTAGCCTGTTAGGGTAGCAGGATGATGGAAGTGCACGTTACTGTGATAATGTCAGTAGATTGCGAGGTTAGGAAACTGAAAGTGGGGTGACAGTCAACCTCTTTCCCCCTTTTTGTGAGAATGTATATGTGAGAGAAAAGAGAGAGATTGTGTGTAGGTGTTTTCTGGGGGTAAAGAGAAGGTTATTGATGTTTAGTTACGTTGAATTATTCGTCGCCGGAGGGAAGGATCGTTATAGCATTAACATGATGGTGATTTGAGCACTGTTTGATCCTTTTCATGATCTAAATTCTCGCTTGGTTTTATATTTGATGTAGTATAACTTTGGGTTTTAAGAAGTAATTTCTTGTGTAATTTTGAATCTGATATATTACTGATACTATTAAATAACCGGGATGTAAAAACTAAAGTACCATCCCTACTACCTCTTACTGTTAACCTGATTGTGTTAACTACTAAAACCGAAATAATATTTCCATTGTTTCATCCACAGTGTGCATAGCGTCCGGTACAAAGGTGGCTCTCTTCAACAGACTGCGATCGCAGACGGTGTCCACCAGATACCTGCACGTCGAAAATGGCAACTTCCACGCCTCCTCCACGCAGTGGGGAGCTTTCACTATACACCTGCGTAAGTAGAAGAAAAACTGCTCCTTCCTTTTTCGGTTCTCTGGATAAAATCATTCGGCGCACCTGCTCTAAGCATAAGAGAAGCCATTTTTATCCTCTCTTGTTTTCGTCAGAACAAAGCCTTTCCTATACACCTGCATAAATATGAAGGAAGTCCCTTTTTCATTACGCTTTTATTAACTTTAATTTTTAAATTTCTGTCTAATTTGTAAGAGCCAGTCCGTGAGAGATTTCCCAAGAAAAACCTTGGTATTTGCAGCTTTCTTTAGTTGTGCAAGATACTTTTTGTGAAAAGGTTTGCTTTATGAAAACCTTGGTATTTTCACACTTAGATGTACTTTTTTTACCCGAAGACATTTCTCGGGGAAATAATGTTTCTAGATTTTTCGGTATACGAGAGCTTCTCTGTCTCTGCTAGTATTATAAAGAAATTCTTGGCACAAACTGTTAACTTTTTAACATCATTAAAGTATATAAGAGATTCCGATGGACCACCGGAAGTCATAATTGATTGATTGAAGAGCGGGATATAATTTTCACACCAATTCATTCCTTTTACGCATAGTAATTTGAGGTTTATTTCCAAGCATTGTTTGAAGAGAGAAAGATAGAAATAGGGAAGTTTAAATTGTTTAAATCAAGAGAGGGAGAGAAAACTAGCGATTTAGTTATAATTCCAGATTGTTAGAGATAGAGAAAGTGCGAAAGTGCACTACAACTAACTCCAAAGTTGACAGATCGAGAGAGAGAGAGAGACTGTGAATCTAGCTCTTAAATATTTATACAAGAGAGAAAGATAGAGACGTATAACTAAATGGCGGTAGATACGACGCAGATGTGTGTTCATTATGCAGGCGGCACTTATGTTTCTCGCTCCGATCTCTTGTATTTTTGAGGTGCCTCGCTTTGATTGACGTGCTTTATTTAAAAGGTACACTCCACTCGGCCACTTTTCTCATTGTACCTGGGACGTGGAAAATGAAAGAGATTAGTTGCTCATCGCCTAATTTTTATTTAATTTTTTTTAATCCGATCATAGTTATAATTACAATGTGGTTTACGTTAATCGTGAAGCGAGCATGGTTGTGCTCAGTCTTTAAAGGGACATGTTTTAGCTGGAAATAATGATAATGATATTAGTAATGTTTGCCTGACTAAAAATGATTGGAAAGGCGCTAATGGTTTTAGAGTATCGTTTTTAATGTTTGCCTATTTTTCTGTCTTGTACATATCACGAAAATAGTATGGTATATTGCAGCAAGACTGATGTATCAGTTACTGAAGAAATGTTATAAAGCACAGGCAACAAATTCACTTTATTCTTATTTGTAAATGTGATGCATTTACAAATACATTTTTATAAATAAATTTTCAATGGCTTCATTTTATTTATAAAATATTTATTTACTTGATTTTTATTGATACATTTTGATTAGCTACTATACTTTGTCACTACCACACTTTCATTAATAACCATTCATTGATTGCATTTAATTAATAGATATTTATTCGCTACTCTTTGTCCATAAATCCTTCACCGACTGATTCCCGACCTTCGTTTGCAGTTGACGACAACGAGAGCGAGAGCGAGGAATTCAACGTGCGAGACGGCTACATCCACTACGGGTCGACGGTGAAGCTGGTCTGTGCCGTGACGGGCATGGCCCTGCCCCGGCTCATCATCCGGAAGGTAGACAAACAGACTGCCCTCTTGGACGCCGACGATCCCGTCTCCCAGTTGCACAAGTGCGCCTTCTACATGAAAGACACCGAACGCATGTACCTTTGCCTCAGCCAAGAACGCATCATTCAGTTCCAGGTGAGGCAGCGTGAAAAATTAAATGGCTGTATTTAACATTGCAAAGGGGATGTGGGTTCTTCAGAATCAGGGGAAACATATTACACTGAACAGTTTCAGGCAGAGAATTGTGAAAAAAATTATTTTATATTTATAGCCAGAGTTTAAAAGGAGAGGTCACACACGAATCTTTCAAAATTTAACAAATTTTCCAGTTTCAGGTAATCAATGTATGTAAAAAAGTTCATAATTAGACTTGAAAAGGCGAGGTCACATAAATCGAGGATAATAAGATAGACCAAGCAATTCCAAATAAAAAAAATGAAAATATAATATTTATTTTTAAAGGAATTTCTCAACTAGTAGTAGAAAGAAAAAATTGTAATTTAAAAATGGTGGGCAAGAGCTTTCAGGAAAAACATCAGAAATAGATAATGGTTATAGTTCACTTATTTTTAGCCTTATTTTTACCAGTTTGCAATGAAAAGAACTGAAATAGTTTTGTAATGCATCTTTTCATTTTATAGTAATTGAAAGAAATTTCTGTTATGGAATCTTCAGCAGTTTCTCTTTGAATCGCTACTACTTATTTTTGATAGCAAGAAAGCAATGGTCTTCGAGTTAGTGCCTATGTGTGCTCTTTAATTGTATCGTGTGATAAGGGAAGGGAAACAGTCTTTTAATAATGTTTAATTTTCCCCCAGGCAACACCGTGCCCAAAAGAGCCCAACAAAGAAATGATAAACGACGGAGCCTCGTGGACCATCATCAGTACTGATAAGGCCGAGTATCAGTTTTACGAAGGCATGGGTCCTGTCCGCGCTCCTGTCACTCCAGTACCTATTGTCAACTCTCTGCATGTGAGTGGTGGAAGTTTTAGAATGTTCCTATAGCTCTTGATTTTTAATACAAATTGTGTTCCGACTAAATGTAAGTGTAGTGCTTGAGAAAGGTTTATTATTACAGTCCTTATTTTATTAATACTTCTTATAAAATATTTACACGAAATTACAGTGTAGTCATTGATGGAAGGTCAAAAATAGCCACTCTTAGGGGCAGATATCAATTGTTAATTCATGATTTCAAGTATATATATCAGTGAAAGACCCAGGATGTCCGTGCAGTCCTTAATATTTAGCATAAGACCTATTGTGAGCTCATCTCATATAATATTTTGTGATATAAGGTCTTAAGGAATCTCTACACTTGGTGTTTGGTTAATCTTTGTAAAAGTAAATTTTATTCTAGGTGTCTAGCTCTTTGCACAAACAAAGAAGTACTGTAATGTATTATTTTGATGTTCTAGCTCTTTGCACAAAAAAGGAGATACTGTAATGTATTTTGATGTTTCGGTACTTTTAGATACAGTAGGGATACTGTTTTTGTTTTATTTTTGAAATCACTAAAGGTGAGAACAATAGTTCACGGTCAAATGTTCAAAGACGTTGACCAAAATCTCGAGATTTTTTATGACCTCATTCGGCTTGTTTTACGGTGGATTGTAATCCTTGTCCTGTATTTCAGCTTAACGGTGGAGGCGATGTGGCAATGCTTGAATTGACTGGAGAATCCTTTACCCCTAATCTACGCGTGTGGTTTGGTGACGTAGAAGCAGAGACGATGTACCGATGTCAGGAATCCATGCTCTGTGTTGTGCCTGATATTTCTGCCTTCCGCAGAGGTTGGCAGTGGGTCCGTCAGCCAACACAGGTCAGTCACAGATCCGTAATCTTTCTTTTTAATACTGTATTTAGATTCCACCTGTGGGTAATTTTGTTTCTGCAGACGATCACTGTTAGTTATATGAATCGATGTCAGTGATTTTAAAAACTTTCACTAAAAAGGTCTGTCTTAGAAAGTTAATGATACAGTATACTGTGATTGTAGCTCTTCATATTCTTTACGGTCTTAGAATAACTAATGAATGTTTGCCAGCTGTGAGTTTCCACAGTGAAATCAGAAGTGTTCATGATCAGCAAACTTGATGACGTCGCGGATTTGATTTCCTGTTTTATAAGTAACTCCTCTCAGCTCCTGCGTCATGGCTGTGTGCTATCTGTAATAACTCCCGGATTTTTCGTGAATAAATGATATTTAATATCTAGTAAAAGTCTATATTTATTGGCGAATAAATGACAAAGACAATATTTGATATATTAAATACCTCTTTTCGTTTAAAACTAAATGGCAGAAAGTTATTAAATCCCGTATTCAAAGAAAGTACCATCAATTTCTGTAGCCATTGCAGTCTTAATGACAAAGAAGGTATGCAAATAAGCAGTTTTTTGTAATTACTATTCCAGTGATTTCATATCTCTATGCGCTGGATGTGACATCATTTTCCTTAATATTAAGATGAGGTTGTCATTGATGTTCGAAGTATGGTAATGTTAGGACATCAATGACAATTGCTGTACACTGACCTCTGTACAATTATGAGCGCTTTTATATTGCCAAGGAATATGTGTAATTAGTGTGACTATTATTTGATAGGACCGAGGTTATTAATTTTATGTTATTCAGTATCGAGTAAAATATTAGAATAGGATTTTTCATGTGTTAGAGAATATTTAACAAAATGTTATTCGGACATATTTTTGTATACAGTGTTACAGGCTGTTATTGTAAGATAGGGAAGGCTATGCAGTATTTTGATTCCGTGTGGGTATCTTTTAGTAATCTCTTACCATCATGACTAGACTTTTAATTTGCTTTCTGTACAATTCTCCAGTAAATATATAGAGTGATAGTAACTTGGCAGCAGGGGAGTCAAAAATAAGTTTTTTTTCTGAGGATTCCTGAAGGGTTTACAAGAGTGTTGTGAGCACCCCCAACGGAATTAAAAACATACTTTTAATTTGCAGGTACCAGTCTCACTAGTTCGGCACGATGGCATCATATATGCAACAAATCTGACCTTCACCTACACACCGGAACCAGGACCTCGACAGCATTGTCCTCAGGCCGACGACATCATGAGACCTCCGGCACATCGCTTACCTCCAGCGGCCTTGCAAGAGGTTCCTACCTCAGCCCATCATCATCACGCATCTCCTCCAGCCAACCCTCTTATTCCATTACAGTTTGAACCATCACAACCAATTCATACATCGACACAACAACAGCAGCAGCAACAGCAGCAGCAGCAGCAACAACAACAACAGCAGCAGCAACAGCAGCAACAACAACAGCAGCAGCAGCAACAGCACCTCTAGGGCATTCTTTTGTCTTCCTGTATAATTGTAGCTGGCAAGCACCCTCAGGAACTACATTACAGCTGCCCAATCATACTGGGGTAAGGTAGGGAAGGAATCGATGGGCAGGCAGGCAGGCGGCAGGCAGGCGTGTGTGTACGGTGGTGGGAAAAGCATAGTGTGTCACACTGGTGCATATATTGGATGAAGTGGACAGTAGTCATACACACTATAGACTGTGAAATTCCCAGTTATATTTACTGAGCATTATCATTGGAGTTTAATGCCCTCCCCCTCCCCCAGTGTGTTGTGAATTGTGATATGCAAAAAAAGTGTGGCCAACCGCGTGTGCCAAAATGGACACAATTTTGAAAGGTTTGGCTCACATTACAAGAGATGACAGTTTGAAAGACAGACACTTGGAAAAGTGTTGTTGTGAATGCACTGGAAAGTGTTCGTTAGTGATTATTGTGATGCGTACAACATTTTTTTCTTTGGTTATTAAAAGTGTTTATCTTCACGTCTATATGACATTCCATTTTTCTATTAATGACCACACAATGTACAAAGTGACTAGTATTTAGGAGATTTTTAAAATATTATTGTTTATGAAAAGGGAAAATTTTATCCATAGATAAAAAAAAAATCAAACTCGAAAGGTTTTGGCAACAGTTAATGATAATGATGATAAATTCATAGAGGTTCCTTCAAACTGTTTGTGATATTTTTGTACGGTATGAAAGTGAATGCAAAATATTTTTAGATCTCAATGATAGGTATTCAGAACTTTTGAGTGAATCTTTGTATTGTTTTATTTTTGTAAATATGTGCTAGATATCTTCAGCTGTTTTCATTACACAAGTATAAAGGCCAACAAAGTAATTAGTACTCACAGATTGTCACACTTGAAAGGTTGTCTATGTACTGTTAGGCTAGTATGACTGGATGTGGAGCCTGACCTTCCCAATTCTGATGTTTTCGTCATTGCCAGACAGAGCCTTATTCATCAACCAAAACTTGAACTTGCTGCAGACAGATGATATCATGATTTTGTGTATATAGATGCCTGATTTACCGGTGTAGCGTTGTAAGTAGAAATTTTGTACATCTTTGTATACAAGTATAATTTTGACACTTTGTGAAAAACGAGACAAGCAGTTATTGATAGAGCCTAATTGAGTTAAGGTGAGCTGATTAGCCACACTCTTCAGACCTGGTTTTGAATTTGGGGAGAAATAGCAGTGTCCACTTCACAGTCATAGTTGAGGTTCACAGATTCCAAGAAGGTCACATTTTCAAGTACTGTAGTTGAGCGAGCATACTTTTTGGTCACAAAAAGAAATGTGCCTCTGGTACTTGGCACATGAAGAAAATGTGGCTTGTACAGCAGTCAGTTATTGTACAGTATTTAATATGCAATAAAAATTTCAGTTTGTTTTTTCAACTTTTTCTGCCCTGTTTTTGAAAGTTACGGAGTTTTTATCTGTCCAAGTCTTGTGGAATTGGTGTTACAGAAAATCATTTTAATGGAGAAGTTCGGGCTATTTTCGTATTTATTAATAGCTATGTTGATGGAAATTTAGCTAGCATAAAATATGTGTATGGTAATAATGATTTTGACAACAAGACTTAAAGGCATCATCTAAAGAAGCCCAAGAAAAAGCAAAAATTGCCCTATATCATCAGTGAATTTTGGAATAAGTAATCAGAATAAAAATAATAATGAAAAAATGTAGGCAATAGACAAATGTTCAAAAGTAATGACAAAAGAGGTGCACAACCATTTACTGGCAATTACAGTATAAGGTGGTATTCAACCTTCAGTGATTGAGTGATTTTGGCCATAAATAAAAAATGCATCTGTATTCCTCAGTGATACTAGTATGACTTGGTCCAAATGGTTTTCAGTTTCAATACAGTCACTCAGTGTACGAGATGATAAACGACGTGTGTAGATGAAAGGGACAGTTAATATGAAGAAAATGAGATTACATTCCCTCCTCAAAACTTCAAGATTCATCAAAAGCTCAAGTCGCATTCCAAGACTTGGATTTTCCCTTTCTAAGCAACGAAGAGAAGAGATTTTTGTATGCATCCTGTAACCTCACTGTCATTTGTATAGTCGGAAAAACTCAATATTTTTTATCTGAGTTTTATTGAACATCATTTCAATGTAAAAGTCTCTTCCTCATTAAAGCTTGCTAGGTTAAATTTCTGCAGGATGAGTTGCCAGGTGGATAAGTGCAGCACAAAACATGTCTCTGACCATGTTGGTTGGGTAAGTGAAGGTGGTGGTGTGCTTTTCATTATTAGGTGTGGATAGATATCTTCGATTCATCAAAATGGGACAACCCACTCGCTGAGCAAGTCTTTTTAAGTCTTATTGTGACTAACTGGAACAACAACACCTTGTAACAGTTCCTTATGTGCCCCTACACAGCTAAACATGGAAAATTCTGCCCAAAATTAGTAGTTTTCTCATTTTTTAAAATTAATCATTAGGAGTCAAACTATCACTTCTTTTACTTTCTGTTTCATATAAAATATCCGTCAAACTTATACTTCCTAAAAATTAAGCGTAAGCTTAACTACCATTACGAAAGGTATGAATAAAATATGTTTTACAGGCTGCGACAATGTTGGTAGAACATCACATTGCATTTACAAGCTTTCATGATTTAGAAGACGTTAAAATTGGAAATTTAATGTAAAGCTTAATGTGGCTCCAGTTTTCCATTGACATAGACTGTAGTTGGAATTGCGCGCTTCTTTGTATGAATGCGCGCACATTTGCAGAATATTTCCATTTGCTAGCTGTCCAATAGTACTGCAGATACTACAAAAGCCAACAAAACACCAAGAAAATTCTTGCATTAATGTGGTTTACACCTTATGTTTTGAGATATTTATAACCTCTGTTAAGGGCTCAGTTTCAGCTGATGGTGAGAGTATGGACCTGTCTAGTAGCATTGCTGGGGGCACCTATAATCCTTTATCATAAGGTAAACTTACATATTCTTCAAGCTAACATGCACTGCCCTGTACATTCACATCACCTATATCGTGCTCCTTTAATTATAGGGGGCAAAAGTATAAAAAAAAAGACTGACAACCATTGTTGTAAGTACTGTATGGTAAAATGCCTGCTTTTAAGGCTACTAGCCAGTTAGATGAAAAAGTGTGACACCAAGATGGTATGCTTTTGTAATAATCTGAAAATAGCCGGATGAATGTGAAATGTCCTTGCGTCTTCGTGTGTCCATATATTTTGGCGTTTATTTGGCTCAGAATTTACTTGGATTCGAAGCAACTAATAAGTTTCCAAGAAGTTCATTTCAAATCTTCGTGTAACAAGGATATATACTGCAATTGGTTTACAACAGAAAGAAATTGCGTTAATTTCATATTGAATCAGTCGAATAAGGTGTATTAGTTTTAAAAGTGAAGAATTATAACGAACCTGTACACAGTTGCACGTGTAATCATTTTTCTTAATTATTTCCCTCGTTAACGAGCATGACAGTAGTTCTTTAACATCCCCAACCATAGCCCATTAATCCACCAATTGCCTTGGATCTCTCCCCCACCCACTCCCCTTTCCTTCCATAGTTAGCCATGTCAGGATATAGTATATTGAAATCCTACTAAAAATGCAAACTCTAGCGTAACCTAAGTCTTGTTGAATAATCTCAGATTTATGTAGGTCAAATCGATATCAGAATGTTAAAATTACTATGTTACTAAAACAACGAACAAGAAAAAAAGTAATTAAAAGAGATGGGTTGAAATTTTGGGTGCAGAGTTGGAACCCATGGTGGTTTCGAACTTTCGAGTCGACATTCGTGCTTTTGCTTTCGTTGGGTGAACGTCTTTCGAACTTCCGTGAAAGAGGGTAAGGTATTTGTCTTAATATTATGGTATCACTGTTGGAAAACTCGATGTTTTTTCCTCAAAGAGTGAGCCACAGTACTCAAAACTTTTTTCCTGTTTTTAATGGAGTGTTGCGACTGGAATTTGTTTTGCGTAGAACCGGTTATGCGGAACTTTTTTTTATGTCCGTCTCCGAAAAATTGTCAAAAAAATCATTGTGAAATTAAAAGTGGGAGCTAGGGGTGTCGTTATTTGTAGGATTACAGTTTTTGCTTAAGTTTGTACTTAAGCTTTGCTCGTGTTTTTGTAATTATTTGTCATTTAACTGTCCTTTTGCAGAAAGCCTTAAGTGAAGCAGTAGTGTAGGTTCATTTTCGTGTCCCTGTGTTGAAGCTCTGAAAGGCTGTTTTTAACGGAGTAGGGCCGGATTTACACTAGTTTCTTCGAAACTGTATCAAATTAGCACATTAAAAATATCAAAATTCCAGCTGCATTATTTTATTTGAAGCAATTTGGCAATCAGTTATTCGATCATGTAAAGCCATTTCGGTTCGAACTGTAGAAGTCCAGCACAGATGTAATGTCAGGTTTCCAAACTCGCTCACTGAGTGGGTTCCCATAAGGAAGCAATACCAGTTCCATCATATTTGTTGCAGGTGTTTAGTGGGCTTCATTTAATCCACCAGAAGGGTCCACTTTTGTTTTTAATTTCTAGTTCCCTAGAATGATAATTTTTAATATTCCATAGTTTAACTGAATATATTATTAATTTTTTTACACATAACTTGACAACAATGTACTTTAGGTCACACATAATTTGTTACGTAATGGTTCCCTTAGTGAGGACTAAAATTTAATGAGACTTCAGGAATTTGGCCATAGGGCAACAAATTGTAGAAATGACCAAGCTTGCCCTAGATGTGGTGAAAATCACAAATCAAATGAATGTGCTAGCAGCATTTACAAGTGTAAAAATTGTGTAAAAGGCCATAGTGATACTAAACATAAAACATATGATGGCAATAAGTGCACAGTATATAAATAATGTGTCAAAGGTGAAAAACAATACGGACCATGGCTTTGATTAATAATCTTCTATGGAATTTAATAAACTTACAGTCCGTAGGAAATAAAACCAGCATACAAGAAGAAAGCAAATTTAAAAAAGAACGAAAGACTCTCCTATTCTGTAGGAGCTACGATATTGACGAGAAAACACTGAAAGAAAATTATAAAACATAGGAAGCACCTTATTTTGAAAACGAACAAGAGCCCGCCAGAGAGAGAATTATCCCTGTGGAGGGCTGTACATAAAACCAAACAAAGTGAGCAAAGTAGTAGGTTTCTAAACTGGTTCCAGTCCGCCCAAAGCGACCTGCGGGAACCGCCCGCAACACCCACTCCGCCCTCTTTTTTTTTTTGTATGTACGTGTATGCAAAGGCATTAAAATACTCATATGACGTACACCCTATGGTCAAATCCATACTAGAGCTCTCACAAAATCTTGACTATTTTTGTGATATATGGTGTTATTTTATTAAGTCGCTAAATGTATTTATAGTTTATTTTTCCCACCGAGTTCACTCCTTGTAAATGACTGGCTGGTTCTCTCACCGGGGCATATCGGAGCGTGATGTCATCCTCGAAGTTGTCCCCTAACAAACTCGGTCCTCATTGCACATATCCCATGCCCTATTAGATTAATACATAATGTAAGTATTATGAAACAGTGTCATGTACACCAAAGTCTAAGCTACTTTCCAGTACAGCACCATACACTTGAGTATGCTGGAAACATTTTATTAACTAACATAAATCTTAACAACATTGCAAGCAGTAATAATACGCCGAAGTGGTGTGCTAGCTGTTATAAATGCTAGGTTACTTGCGAGCTGGCTAGTTCATTTTTGTGGCATTTGTCCCAGGTGTGTTGCACTGTGGCAATGATCATGATGCAAGAACCAATAAAGACTAATATTGATTACTGCTAAGGGTATAAGAGTAGCTAAATATGAGCAATCGTTAGCGGGAACAATCCTTGCCTGGAAATTGCCGTGGGGATTTGCTAATGATACGCAAATGTTTAAATACAAGGTTAAATATGAATATTTTTTCATTTAAGTTATATAAGTTTTAACATCTGTTGGCTAAATCGGCCAGTGGTGGCACTGACTTCATGTGGAGCTAAGTTTTTTTTTTTTTTTTTTTTTGGGGTGCATAACCTCGCTGGGAGCCGACGTGACTGTAAAGTGTATGCAAGATCACAATTTCTCTTGGTATCGTATAGTGGAAAAGAATCCAGAGATCTACGTCGGTCCTCACCCTCTCTTTGACAACTGAACACTCTCATGGGCCGCTTTCTTTTGAGCGAGTCAAATCAATCGGCGCTATTTCGAAAGATAGGATTTTGCAATTTCCATTTTTACGATTTTAAGCTTTACTTTATATTTATTTTCTACCACTTTCTACTATAATCTGCATAGCTTTTACTGCCAAATATTGTCATATCGAGAAGGGATTAAATTTCAAAATCGATAATTTTGGCAACTGTGCTGATCACCATATAACGAAAGAATGTATTTTGGAGTTTGTCAAATGTATCGGCTGTCTGAGAAAAACGTTAAGTTGCACGCTATGGATGTCAAGGCAGAGTAGCCGCAGTTATTGATCATGGAGAAAGGTTTTAATGTCTTAAAATGTCAGTCGGAGAGAGAACACTGAAAATTAAAGCAGATAAATAAAGAAGTATTTAGATTTCAGTATTCTGTGAGGTATTGGTAACTTAGAATTAATTGCTAACTATATTGATTGTCTTATGGCTATTAACAGTATTCTTGTCGAATATTATGATGTTTAGGGTTTGGCAAGTTATGTTATTTCCAGTGCCATGAGTTTAATGTTACAAATGTGGACGTGAAAATAAGAGGGTCTTAGAAAGCCCCTTCGGTGAAAACGGGACCTGGTAAAGAAATCTGAAAAGTAAACGATTACAAGGTCCTTCGTTAACCCAAAGTGAGGAATAAACCTTATTAGAAAGTTTATTTAGAAAGGTCAGGTAAAACACATCTCTCCTTTACAATTTTATTTACTTTTATAACGCCTGATTTTAAAAACTAACATAACCAAGAATTTCATCAAGTCTTGAGGTTTGCTCCTCTGAAATTGGTTTTGGAGGGAGAATTTTAGCCAACACTTGTTCAGAATTATCAAATCGTCCATAATTGAATGCTATTCGGGTTTTTGGCGTAATTTTAGGCGATTTAGAAGCAAGTAACATTCCATGCAGCTGAAAGACAGGCAGGCATTTGATGTTCATCATAGTTATGTCAAAATAATCTTAAGGAATAAATGAGCTATTAAACTCGGTGCCCATTTCATTATCGAGGAAGCCAACCTCAAGGAATTAACAAAAAAAAAAAAATTAGGTTCATTTTGAATTTAACTTCAAACGTATGTTTTTCCGTTGTCCGTGCTAAGTATATTGATTTGAAAATATCTTGGACTATTGATATGGTACTTTTTATGTAAAAATAATTGGTTTTTGTCAAAAGAAATGAGTAAGATGAGTTACCCTGATGGTGACCATGAGTCACGGTGTGATAACAATGAGTCCTGGCTAAGTTGTCAAGATACCAGGAAGGAGGATGAGTTAATAGTAAAGCATATGCCTTGATAAACAAAAAATTCAGTCTTGTAGCATACGTTGAAAACTGAGTTATAAAGACGTTATCCCAAGGCTCTGTTTTAACTGCTTATTTTATTGCTGGGAAAATCTTTCCTATCTTAAGTCAAGGAAGCGACTGGGTTTGAGGGGGACAAGAGGTCACCGACAATAGTGTGTTTACGAGTATTGGGACTAGTTTTGGTAGAATATGTGGGTTCAGATTGTGGCCTTTGAAAGAGATTTTGTGGACAAAACAGTAAGTAGACTAGGGATTGTCTCTCTTCATAATATTTGTAGGGCTGGGATGGGGGGAGAGGGAGGGGAAGAGTGATCTCCCGTCGTCTCCTTGCAGAGGTAGCCGAATTAGGACAGCTACAGGTATTTTCTCTTAAATCCAATCTTCAGAAAGTCATAAAATATTCAAATTTGTAGGTAGTTTTTGTTGAGGTATGTTTAGTCTTGACAAATAAAATTTTATTTGTTCTTGAAAATGAAGACTATATACTTTCACTGCCAGTTAACAAGAATTCGCCATTAGTTGCCTCTATTTCTTAACGGCCGATTTAAAGCCTAGATCTTCATACATCCAAATATTAAAAATATCCTTGACATAGGAAAAAATCATCCCAAAATTACGATAATTTTGTATATTATTCGTCGACTTTTTAGCCTTGCCTAAAGCTTTCCATTGTTTCTGTTAATTGTAAGTTGACTGGTCAAGTTACAAGGTTTATTAAAAAAGTTCTTGGTCTCTCTTAGAAAGCGTCACCAGAGAAGAGACAGCTCTTCATTCATTTTCAAATGTCTGCTCTGACTTCAGTGCACCTGATCCACCGATGATCAAGCATTGCTACCCGGCATTATGGACCTTCAAATACTCGTCTACAACTTAGATATATATGGTTACTACGCACGTGCTATATGAGCTTAGGGAATAATGTAGAAGTTGCATTGCCCGGGCATGAGGCAACATTTCAGTAACAATTGACCTTCTCAGCCACCTCAAAAGATGCTGTGTTGACAAAAGCATTGACTAAGACCAACAGCAAGCCTGCTTGCAGCTTTCCGGTTACACGTTGATAATTGTTTCAGGTAACTCAGGTGCGTCATATTCCGTCAAATGGTTTCGCCCCTTTCCAGCTGCTGTAGACCAACGCCGCTCTTAGAATCCTAGAGCCAACAGCTACCATGGTGCAGGTTGCTACCACGTGAATTTTTGGAGAGGTAGAGAACCAGGATGATTTAATGGCGTGCTTTGAATCTTTCATCAAATCCAAGGTGGGGAACCCTTGCCTCCTTATGGGTTGTAAGATGTAGAAAATTTCCACTTTGGCCAGCTTCGATGCTGGTGTCAACATTTGTGGTACCCTTTCTGTAGACAGCTTCTCATTTCCCCTCTGTGGGTCTAAAAAATGTGGTGGGTTAATAACGATAGTCGTGGTCTCTGCTATCTCATCTGTCATCCGTATTCATGCGACAAAGGATACCCACTTGTTCATTGATGGCTGGAGTTTTGGACGTCCCGATAAGGGATAGTTATCTGTGCTGTCTGTCCCACCTGACTTAGCAGCCCTCTTCTTAATGATTAAGAGTACAGGAAGACCTCACCAAGTGAGCTGACCCTGTCGCAATGGATTTCTTTATATTTACAGTTAATCTTTTGAAGATGCTTAATCACTGAGCTGCCTTTATTTCGTCCATTTCTAGTATTTGCTTGTGCCTAGTTTCTTTTAGAGCCTTACATGCAATGTATACAGTTCGATTTCTTGTCTTAACTTTTCCTTCCCTTTTCTCAGGTCTCACTTCTCCAGAGAGACTTTGTGAGACCTGTAACTCACTTGTCTTTGACATAATAACAGACATTTTGAAATGTATGCGGCTTAGTTCATATTGAATAACCAATACACACTTATCATAATATTAAGAGATTGATAACGTCTTTAGTTTTCTCTTGAAAACTAGATATTTTTAGGCCTCCTGATTTCAAGTGGGAGCTCATTGTACGGCCTAAAACCAACATTCAGAGTTCATCTTGAGACCACCTGTTGCCAATATTGTGCTGACTCCATCCATTGGCTGTATTATACGCAACAAGTCTCTCAAGTATTTTGAAATTAAGTCTTGATAGGTTGAGTCATTGCATATTACTAACATTATTTTTTCTAGCTTTGATAAGGAGCCAGTGGAACTGAATAAAGTGGTCATCTTGTCTCGAGGTGTAATACACTTTATTAATGTTGTTGCCCTATTTAATATATTTTGCAGCTTCCTGAGTTGCAGCTAAGGAAGATTGATAGTTGCAATAGTCCACTCTGAATACTACAGTAGACCACAAGTCTCTTATAGAACGCTCATCAAGATATAATTAAGGTAAAATTTCTAAGATGTTGGCTAGTACCCTTAAAACACTATACTGTGAGACAAATGACACTCTTTTGGTACATTACACTCTTATGGTACACCTGAGTATCATACTCTTATCAGCAGTCAGAACTGGATTACTGCAGCATTTAAGCTGAAAATCAAGATTTTTAAAAGTTATTTTCCTCTTTATTAACACATGTTCTAGCATGTATAGTTATATGAGCAGTTGTAAGAAACTACGCCAGGAAATTTTGCTTGTTACTCTTTTTTCTGAGCGAGGTAGCCTCTTATAGAATTGATTTGCACACGACAATTTTATCTAAGAGAAAATGACAAAGCGGTTACTGGACCCAACTATATAATTGAAGTTCTTTAAATAGTTAGAAATAATACAACAAAAGTGAATTTCATGTGCTTTACAGGCGTTTTGCATTTGTTTTGCAGAATTGACAGCAATGCCGAATTGTCTTGGTTTTCCCTATAAAAAGAAAAAGAGATATTAATAATGTTCAGTGTCCCTGTGGGATCCATATGAATAAGGTTCATCATCTGATTAATAATAGTGATAACCTTTGTCATATTGTGTTTAGTTCCCATTACAATGCTTCTGCAATAAAAGTTGTGCTTTGGAAAACCACTTGTATTGCATACTTACGAATCTCTTTTTATATCAGATTTTTTTTTAAAAACTAAAGTAATTTTCAATTTTAACAACAACCCTTGGCAGGTCAAGGGTAGCATTTCATATTTTTACGAATGCCGAGGGCCTTGTTGGGTTCAGGAGCGAGGGGGAGAGGAGTCGTTGAAATTTAGGATTTTCATTTGATCAAATTACTTGTTGAACCATAGCCAAAGTTTTAGAAGGCAATATTACTGTCCATGTAGTTACAGAGGTCATTAACGACCGCCTCTGCCGAATCGCGCTGGAAGTTTGTATTGGGACTTCGTGTGAATTTAAATTTCTGGTGCTTATCATGACGGGGTTTAATGGAAATCAGCAAACTGTGCGCACGAAGAAATTTCACATTTCATGAATGCTTGGAAAGCTCATCCCCTAAACAAACGAAGGGTATTTGGATTCGATGGAGGTGATGAGAAAAATCCTCTAACCCAAAATAAATCCTGTGCAACATACGCTCTGGCTCATCCTTCATTGCAATTTTCAAGAAAATTATAGATTAATGGGTTACTATAACATCAGGGAAATTTTGTATTTAAAAGTTTAGCCTCTTGATATTCCGTTATTCGTCTATCCATTCAATTTTTCACATTTGGTGCTTTTACTTTCAGGATCTTGATCATTGTTTATGAGTTTTTCCCGTATAAAAACCTGACGACTTAAAAAACATGGTGGCATATTTTTAAATCAACTGTTATAAATAACATTCAGACAGACATGTTTTGTTTATAATTGAAATAGCCCCTCCAACCTGCACTAGAAATGGTCTAACACTCTCTAACCTTATACTGGAGTGTATGTGAAAATACCGTTTTCTATTATTCCATTTTCTCTCACGTTCTCCCATTTAGCACTGCAGTGGATGGTAACGTAAACCGTATGAGGTCTAAGGCAACGAACTTTTGTCATGTGTATACAATACCTAATGCAAACAAGAGAAGTTTAAGACTCATTAACTGTCAGGTTTTGTACATTGCTGATAACAAGGGTGGTTATCCATATTCGGGTTCACTTTATCAAAAACAGTAACCCAGACGATTAACAACCTTACTGGTTTGTGTGTGTAAAAGGAAATTGTCCAGATTATACCACTTGTCTAGGAATTAGTTGTGTATGATGATAAAACGGTACTTGCCGAAATATGCTGAAGACCTGGAAATACTTTGGATATAGACAGGACCAGAACACCCTGCCCTGGAGAATTAGTTTAAACGATATTATTGGTCGTATATGTTTGGCGTGTAATAACGTGTGCGTCTTTGAATGTGCAAACTTTTGTCATTCACACCCTCTAAAAAATTACATATGCCTTTACAAATAAGATTTTAGAAACTAGCAATCTGTCTTGTCGCATCAAAGATACGAAGAACCTCTGTACAAAGGAGGCAATATAGCCTAATTATTTTAGATACATTTTAAGCAGAATTAACTTTTCACATTTAATTTTGCCGTACAGTTTAAAATGAGATGACGTCGTTTTGTCAAGTACCCACAACGGCACAAGAGAATATTTCCCATTAAGAGAATATTGGATGAAAACAAGGTCTTCAATAATAAATTGCATATCGAAAAACATATAGACTTCTCAGAAAAAAATATATCAAAGAGAAAAATGGAACACGGCTGCTAGTTTAAATTGATCCAATAGTTTCGTAAAACAAAAACTTGCCTAAGTGTTGCAGTCTGTCTCAAGGTTTGCGAAGTTAAAAGGCTTGAACTACGCTTTGAATGCTTATTTGATGAACTGATAGTTAAACAGCATAACTGTTTCGTATCTCTTCAAATTATGCCATAAAAAAAACTATCCGGGGAACGCCCTGGTCTGAATTTGCAACATTGAATGACTTATAAACAATTGAGCCGTTAGCTAGATTTTGCAGGTAACTGGATTACGCTTGTGTGAAAGACTCCGCAAGATCTTAGTTTCTCGGATAAGCTTTTGTGTAAAATAATATATATTGTAGGTTATTTTTTTTAATAGTATGTGACTGCAAAACCAAAGTTCTAGTTTTAGAGATGTTCATTTTTTGTCAGGTTGAATTTGATGTTAACTAAACGCAGTGCCCGAAAGTACGGACATATCTTTTAGCTGGAAAACAGAGTTTAAAGGTGTGCAGCAACAAACTTTTCAATTAAGGATGCTGGGATCATGTCAAGATTAGCGAACCCAACATCATGTCAAGAACAGCCAACCCAATGATCCCCATGTAAAGAATGGCCAACCCTTTCCGGTTCGAACTCCAATTCCACATGAGGGGTAGAACTAAACACGGCGAAACAGTGATTCATCTACACTGTTTCGCCGTGTTTAGCACTAGCCCCTTGAGGGCCAAATATATTTCGCCTTGTTTAGTACTAGCCCCTGGGGGATCAATGTCTGGTACTGAAGTGTTCATGTCTAGAGCAGCGAACCCGATTATTCCCATGTAAAGAATAACGAACCCAATAATCTTCTTGTAAAGAAAGCGAACCCTGCTGCTAGTGGGTTCGCTAATCTTGACTTGCTCCTTTAATTTTAAGATTAAATAATAACAAATTATGGAAGATGAACGAAAAAAAGAGGGAACGAAAAATTCTGACTAGTTTTCTCTTGTTTCAGGTCACCCTTTACAGGAAAGATTTGAGGGGCGTTCTTCAAAATCAGTCGATCAACGAATATCATTTTAGCTTGAAGATTGGAGGGCCATGCTTCAAGATTTTCGATGATCTTAGTTTGAAAGAAAGTATTGTGCTTAAAGTTCCATGAAGATGCTTATAGTTTAAAGAAGGGAGGCCATACGACAAGATCGAAGATGATTTCGTTGTGAAGACTGGAGACCCGTATGTCAAGATTGACTTCGTCGCATAATAGGCTACTTATCAACAATTATTGTTTATTTTCAATGAAATGTCAGTGATTTCAATCTCATCTTTGATCATCATTGCTTTGTATTAGTTCTGAATTCTTGTAAGTACAGTGTTAATGGTGGTATTCATTTGTAAAAATTTAGATTATTTTCTCTCGTCATAATGTTAGGAACAATCAATGGCGTTTGACTAGTGGTAGGTCCATGGTTCTCATGAGGGTGGTGGTTGGTTTACGTATAGATAAAGCCGGCCTTATCCTATAGCGCAGGCTGCTTGCCCTGATGGTCTGTTGGTGTGGTGCTGTGTTGTAGGAAGACTGGTGTGGGTGCCAGAATTTTTTAACCAGCTGTTTTAATATGTTAGTTGGCACTTAATTCTACTTATTACTAATTCCTTCATTTTTTCTGCTTTTCAAACTAGATATTAACAGGATAATGCAAAGAGAATTTTGCTTAGTTTTCACCTTTCTCATCTCAGTACCACAAAGTAAGTGATTCTTTACAGATTTTTCTTGCATATCTTATGTACGTTGGTGGGAGTTGTTAATTTTGACAAACGGGATTGGCTGAGGTTTAACATTTTTAAATTTTTTTTTATGTTAAATTTGCTGTTGTAAAAATATTATCAATGAAAAGCGTAAAGATGCGGTATTTTGTTGTTTCATAATATATACTAATAAGAGAGGGTTTGCTGATCAAGTTTTTAAAGTATAAGCAGTATAATAATGAATTCGCATTCTGGGTTCCAGCTTTTATATTCATAATTATTGTGTGCTGTATATTTAAGTAGTAATTTATGAATGTATGAATAGTCTGTTGAGGGAATGCGAGGAGTAAATTAAAATGTAACGTAGGTTTGTTTGTGATATAGGTGTGTGTGAGAAAGTGGAATGGGGAGTGTTTGGTGTTAGTCAATAGTAAGAATAGGAGAAAGTGTTGGTACTATGGTCATGCAGACCTCGGAACTAGAGAAGCTACAAAAAGCTAGATTGAAGTTGCCTTTACAGCAGGGTTCCACAAAAATGTGTGAATGACTGGCGCAAATTACACACCAAGTACCGAGTAGAGTTTGTGAATGTTAAATGCCTGGTGTCTCAGTGTACTATATACATCACAGTACTCACTGAGGGGATCACAGATAAGCTGTAGTATCAAAGGATTTTGCTTCTAGGTTGATGGACGATACCGTTAAAGCCCGATTTTTAAAGTGGTGAGTGGTCTAGATTGATTGGAGTGAGATCTTAGGTCATCACCAGGGCTCTTTTATTTTGACACTGGCAGCATTTGAGGAAGGGCCCGTTATGTTATAAGGCCGCCTTAATCAAAACCAACTATGCAAGACCTGGGGAATATTGAAGGATAACTGGAATAATCTAGAATCTAGATGATAGGAGTTCAGTTTTGTTCGGTATGAAAGGCAAAGTTTTCTGAGGCAACACGGAATCTTTCAAGTACTCATGTTTGCCTGATGCTTTACGTAACAATTTCAGCATTATTAAAGATTGTTGTTTAAAGATAGAATTGCCACTTTCAACAGGGTTTTACAAGGATTGGTAAACTCACTACATCTTTTTCGAGTTACAGGGATCTCGGTTGCGAAAAGTCCGCCACTGTCATCTATGCAGAAGACGGCAAACACTACTGTTAGCAACATGTGACTGAAGACAAACTTTCATCTGATCATTATTTTACTGGTAAGGTTTTTAGATTTTGTGATCAGAGTTACATTTGTAATAATTTTTGGGAAACTAGGCTTATTTTTGGTATAAAAAAAAAGAGCATGGTGTGTTTTTGGTAAAAGCTTCATGTGTAAATGTTTAGTAAAAAACTTTTTTTACTTACGCTCTAACAGAAATTGAACAAAATATTTTTTTTTCTAACGATATACTGTACTACATTCATGTTATGTAACTTTTTACTTAAACGCTTTAGTGACTGTGTGACGGAACATGATTTACGACAAATACGGTTTTGGTTTTGATAGTCACATTTAACAGATGACTTAGTCTCTTCTCAAGCTTATCTAAAATGGTTGTGGTTTCGGACAAACGCAGTGCAGTGATATCTCTTACCTAAACTCACCCTTATTGCTGCAGTTGTTCCCTCCTTCCACCAGCATTGGTCTGCTCTTCCTCCTCCTATCTTCATTACTACTACTACTACTACTACTACTACTACTACTACTACTACTACTACTACTACTACGTCTTATCTATCTCTATTTCTATTGGTTAGCTTAGATTGAGTTGAACTAGACCCTTGCTTGCCCCGAGTATGGTAACGTGTGTGAGAGTAATTTGTCTGGTGTGGACCTGTGACATCAACCAGCAGACGTCTACCTCTTACTCATTTATTCACTCCTACCCGAATCGTCCAATGTCTGTATGCCTCGTCGATTTACACATTTTAAATATTTTTGATTTTATCTTTTGTTATACTTTCTTTTGAAGGTTCTTATTTCATTGCTTTAATTTTATGATTTGCATTCTTGAAGCCCCCTTTTTTATGCATTCGCTGTGATTATTTTAGTCCTATTTGTTTTTCCTCATTATATCTGTTGTGTAATGTCTACTCGGATTTATAATTCCCCTTGACCACCAAGCAGCCATATCTGTTGTATGTCATCAATAATACTTAAGTAGTTTTAAAATCCTACCGAGCTTTTCTGATTTATTTTTGAGGGTCTAATTACAACTTCATGGTTTCCAGGCCATTTTCTGTGATTTTTTTTTATTCTCACTTAGTTTTCGTCGTATTCTTCATATTCTGTTGTGCTCGGCTGGTTTTTTTTCCACTTTATTCCTTTTCTGTGAGGGTTTCCTTATTCACAGTTTATCCAGGTACTGAATTTTTAATTAGTTGCAATTTACTTAAGAAATAATTCATTCAACGAATAAACCCTTCAGGCCAACTCTGAGAGTCGTGTGGCTAAATTGTAATAATAATTCTGACAAAGTTTTCATTTTTGTTTTGTTTCTCTGGACTATTATTTGAAGTTTTCGTTTCTAGTTTTAGGTGACAGTTTATAGTTACTTTTTGTTTAATAATTATTATATCTTTATTCATCACTACTGAGCTCTTCACAAAGCGAACTTTATTTTTCAAGTCACTCAACAAGCCATTTCCGTCATTTGTTCCTTTAGGTTGTAGCTTTCCATTCGTACATAAATTTGATATGACATCCCGTTTGAAGGACTAATTTGACTGATATGAACATTTTTCAATGTTCCTGAGATTAAAAAGAAAATACCAGTAAAATTTCAAAATGAAACTAAGTTTTCAAGTGTACCATCTTTAGAATGAAACGAGCGTGCATTTTGTGACTAAAACCCGCTTCATGAGAAGCCATAACAAGCATATTTACTCATTTCTCTATTAGCTTTTCATGCCTGATCGCGATTCATCGCTTGCTGCTCCTCACAGAGACTCAAGTTCTGTAGCTAGTCTTAGTTATGGTCACTAAGTCAAAGTTAGACGTGATAAGCTCAGATTAGTAAATTGCTTCCTGAGATGAGACTTCAGATTTGTCGCCAGTAAGTTATTCTAATTAAAGGTAAATTTTTTTATTTAGTTACTAGGTAGTAGTTTTTCGGACATTTCATAGACTACTACACTTGACTTTTAATTGTAACAGCTACTGACTCGACCAAAAAGTTGTATATGAAACAGCGTATGTATTAGAAAATCTTTTCAGCACTGTTGAAGTTCGTGCACTACGAATTGACAGTAACCTGTTTTAAGTTTTACTCCATTTTTTCTTAATACTAGACTCTGCTTTTTTTTTTTAGGTCACCAAAAACTACGCCAATATATCCCCTGTTAATGATGAGAAATTGCTCATAAAACTAAAATTGTTATTTTCAGAAGTAATTTTTTAAGCTTTATTATATGATAACTGGAATAAGATTCCAATATTTATTTTAACGCTGCTTGTGAACCGTCATGCTTTTAAAAAATTGTTTTCACTAGGCCGTCATCAAACTAAATTCAGGCTACCATTACTGT
The DNA here is from genome assembly GCF_040412425.1 of Macrobrachium rosenbergii. Lineage (NCBI taxonomy): Eukaryota > Metazoa > Arthropoda > Malacostraca > Decapoda > Palaemonidae > Macrobrachium > Macrobrachium rosenbergii. The sequence continues at coordinate 31,327,380 of NC_089789.1, forward strand.
GCATTTCAGAAAGTATTGCTCTAATGTTCATTGCATTAATACCAAACACGTTATTTGCTTGCTTGAATTTAATTTTGTTGGCGAGTTAAGATTTTGAAGATGCTAAGCTATCTGAACATTCCCAATTCACTCTTACTCAGACGCAGTTTTTATATTAGTTTTAGCATATTTTAGCTCATAATTTTCTTATTAACTGTCGTAATTGCAAAATTTAATGCTTGAAAACTGGATTAAGGCCATTAATTTTCAGTAAATTCCGTTTAAATAAGAAGCAATGCTTCGGCAAAAATTCGATAATCTGGTTCCACTTGTAACGTTAGTGGTTCACCATTAATTTTTCTAAAGTCTAAATTTACTTCCATGAACATATTTTTAATGTAACTTTTACATTATTCGTTATTATCTAGAGGCAAATTTTCCCTTCAGCTCTATAATATCGATATTGTTGCACACTCATAATCTAATTCGAAACCTCTGTTGAGTCCAGAGCCACGGAAGGTAATTTCAATGGTCATTTCTACTTCGGCCTATAGTTTTATATTACATATATGAAGCCAAATCTCTGAAACCATCCCATTTAATCAGATCCCTTTCATTTTGTTAGGAATACAAAATAAAAATATGGCTGTTTAACCTTCGATGCACAGGCTTTGATGCGGTTGCAAATTAGTTTCGTTTCGAAATTTACCAGCGTGTTTATCTTTTAAGTCTAGGTTCTATTAGTATTGCTCTTAAGTATTGTAAAAGTCGCGTCATGATTTTGACTGGACAAGAAAAAGCTCGGTGAATTTAAGCTTGAGGAGTGTTGGTGCGACTATAAGATTGTTTGAAGATTACCAAACTCTCTGCTTAGATTCTGAAGTTTTATAATCACTCTCTACAGTAGATTGTTATTCGTTAGATTGTTTGAAGATTACCAAACTCGCTGCTTAGATTCTGAAGTTTTATAATCACTCTCTACAGTAGATTGTTATTCGTTAATGACTCAAAGAAAGTCCTTTCATCATTCGTTAATGACTCAAAGAAAGTCCTTCCATCATTCGTTAATGACTCAAAGAAACCCTTCCATCAGCGAAATAAGCGAATACAAAAAGGTTAAATAACTGATGCTAGCTCATGGCATAAATTTACATGAATGTTATGCTGTATTATATTAATAAATATACTTAGTTTTACAGCTGACTGGTGGACGTTGTTGCCATGGGACAGGAAACAGTGCAAGTCAGTAAAAGGATTTTTATCAAGAGGCACATTCAAGAACTACTTTTGCGAGGTGCCAACGATCCTCCAGTCTACTGTTGAGTGGAGAGCAGTGTAGTGGACCTTGCAGACTTTTTTGGATGTGCGTACAAGACTACGATAGCCTTCAATTCAGATGGGTAATATTCGAAGACACCCTACCTCCCATAGTGGGACTCAACCCATACTGTTTTCGGCAAGGATTAACGGAAAACATTGTGAATGGCAGCATTATTTCAGTTCGCCTCACCGTAACTTAGTTACGGTGAGGCGAACTCGTACTGCCATTCACTGAATGTTTTACGTTAATACTTGCAAAAAACAGTATGGGTTTCCCACTGTGGAAGGTGCGGTGTCTTCGAATATTACCCATCATTCAAGGTTATCTAGCGATTTATATTAAAGGAGAGATGGCGGAATAAACATTGTGACTAAGGAGGATTGATAAATAAAAAGAGGTCAAAGGTTCTTTCCATGACTTTTATTCTTCTATATATATATACTTGATGTATATGCACAAAAAATTTTTGAAAAGGTCTTCACCTTTCATACAGCAAAATCGTTCTCCTTCTCTTTTGTATTATACATAAAAGCCCACACATTGGTAATGTTTCAAAAGTCTGGGTCTGGCGGCATGGTGTTTTTTGAATGCAGCTTTTTAACTCTTGGTCTCGTCCACAACCGATGTTTACTTCTACGAGGTCCTTGGTAATCCGTTTTCTTTCAATCAGTGGATTTTTAGCAATCCTAGTCATTAAAATGTCATGCCCATTTTGACCAGATCTAATAGGCTAGACTCATAGTCTAACCTATTAAGATCTGGTCAAAATGGTTTATCACATTTTAATGACGGGGATCGCTGAAAATCCATCGATTCAAAGAAAACTAAGGATTACCAAGGACCTCGTAGCAATAAACATCGGTTGTGGATGAGACCAAGAGCTAAAAGATGTATTCAAACAGCAGGCCGCCAGACTTAAAACTCATACACCATATGGGCTGCCTGAAGATGATGAACTGTTTTTGGGTAACAGGCTCGGTCCATCTGTAAAACTGCATATAAGAAAAAAAAAAAAAAATCACTCGATGGGTTCTTTCCCATTACAAACTGCAAATTATATATGGAGTTTGATTTCTCTGAATGAAACTGACCAACTCAAGTTTTTGAAAATTAATGACACCGAAACATTTTGTTTCCAGGATAACCACTGCCAGTTAACATTTACATAAGGTATTTTAAAACAACCAGATACAACAATAGTAAAGAGGATAATTTGTTGAAGACTGTGCTGTTGAAAACGTTGCTACCTGTTGGTATATCTACAGATAAGTAATGTTGAGTCATTACTCAAAGCTATTTGAAATGCCAAAGAACCAAATACTTTCTTGATACACAAGTATTCTAATAACCAGTTATTGCAATAAGACAAAAAATCTCATTTACTCAGCTCTTTACTTTGGGCAAAAATTTCTTGTAAAATGTTATGACAAATACCCCAGACCCAAGATATTCTAAAAACCTTTTCCTAAATTTCGATTAGCTAAAAATTTTAGTGGTCTGACTAATTATTACCAATAGTACTTGGACTGATATAAAAGTACTTCACCTAGAACATACTGGTTGTACCAAATTTAGACCACCTCGTGCACTGCAATTTCGAATAACTAGAAATATGGTGGTCCATCAGATTCATTAATATTTGGACAGATATGAAAGTGCTGTACCTGACACGTAATGGGACCAAAAACGTAGTTCACATATGGATCAACAACCATAACCAAGGTGCTTCCTGTGTTATCTTTTCTTCATTTTTTAAAGACAGCAAGAAGGTCTCAAGAGAGACTTTCCACCTAACAAACAAATTAGTAGCAACAGCTACTGTCATGGAGCAATTATTTTTCAGAGAGCCATCTAATTCCAAAGGAGCACAGTGATGTACACTATTTCGGAATATTCAATATGAAAGATTAATGGCATACATAAAAGGTATAGCAATTAAACACTGTCACAGGAAAAGAAAAGTTAGTGTAACTCTCGAATGGATAATCAGCCACACTTGATATCCCAGAAAAATGAAGAAGCTGACCTCATAATTAAAACCACATTCAACTGAAGTGTTCTGACTCAGTCATCATCACTTCTGACTGCTTACAATAAAAAGCAGGCACTGCCAAGAACCAACAGAAAACTGATATTGCATATCAAAAACAAAAATGCTCATCCATGACCGATCAACTAATACAAAGATAGCAACACTGGCTCACAGACTAAGAGTGGATTCACTCTGGAAATGAAAATATTCCATATAAGAAGAGAGCTGCAAACGCCAGGAAAACCACATTCGTAGACTACCTTCTTTAATACTATCACACACTCCTAAGGTAGTTGTGATCAGGCATGAACTTCATTACACTGTGTAATAACCTTCCACTTCATCCTAAACCTTGAAACTCCCTTTGATATTGTCCAATCATGACAATGAACCATGGTTTGGATGAACATGTAATGGGAAGAAAACCTATCCTAATCAGCAGTTCTTTCTCTGAAAAAATTCTTTCTCATCGTATGCTTCTTAACAATTCCACAAAACAAACCTTACTATTTATTCCTCACTACAAACACAATTCTCTCATTTGTTAACAATATGAACCACGAAAAATCTTAAATATTCAAGGAGCAGGAGTCCCTATCGTCAAAGAGCTACCATAAACTGCCAAATCCACCCATCAATCATCACCAAATACAGTATCTTAACTAGTGTCATTCATAACCTGAGATTACCGAGACCATGTCATCTATAAGAGAAAAAGGAGAAAGGAACCAGTCATGCTATTGCACAATGCCACAATCTGGTATGCATGTCTCTCTATAAGATGTCCTGAATGCCATTTAATGGTATTAAATGGTAAGATAAGGGGATGACTGACTGACTGATAGATTTATGCCTATTTATATATTTAAAGTACTTTCTACTACAAATCATTAGTTTTAAGGCCTACAATAGTACAAAATCAAAATATAACTAAAAACCACTTCTAAATGCACACCTAACATTAATAAACAAAATGTATTTACTATGCTGTTGAAACAAAATATATGCTTAATACCCCAGTGATAATATAAATCCCTTTCAGTACACATGTATGAGGCTGAGACAAACACGACTGTAAACCTGGTTTAAAGATTTGGGCAACTTAAATATTTAAAATATAGCAACAAAAAAACAGCAAGTCCTTTCCAGAAAGTAACTGTATTTTTGGCGTGAACCTTAGCATAAACAAGGACTAAAAACATGTACATGCTTTGTTCTATCTTTAAAACCTTTGTTCAGACCCAAGCAAAAACTTGACCTCAGAAGACCTAGCTTTAATCAAGAATACAAGGCTTTTTTCCTCAAACTGGCCAAGCAATACCAGTGCAACATGACAGCACTTCAAGCCAGCTATTTTAAGATGAAAGAGCTTTTATCATGGGATGATACAATTCCTTGACCTTTCAAAACTTAAATCAAACATAAGCCATCAAGATAAACCAGCCACAACTATTACATAAACAAATCAATGCTAATGACAGAAAATAAGACCACTTCATGTAACTTGTACATCTTACTGGGTCACAAGGAATCTGGAACCAAAACAAATAACCAAGGATATGCCATTCAGATAAACCAGCCACAACTAGGAGATACCGCATTAAAAACCAATGCTAGTGAGAGAAAAAAACACAATTTCATGTAACCTGTACATCTAACTGGATCACATGAATATGAAACCAAAACAAATAACCAAGGACAAGCCATTCAGATGAACCAGCCACAACTAGGAGATACTGCATAAACAAACCTATGCTTATGACAGGAAATAAGACTTCATATGACATGTGCATCTCACTGGATCACAAGAGTCTAAAACCACACAAATAACCAAGGACGAAATGGATAACAAAGGGACCACATCTGTAGTCGCAGGAATACTGGAAATACTGTATGCTTAAATGCATTTACGTTTCATTTTTTTTTTATTGTGTTAACCACTATACCACAATCACTGTCATGCCATTCTCAAAAACCTTACTTCCATTCTAAACTAAGAATATTGACTCAATCACCAGATTTGTAAGCCTTTCCTAAGTTAGTTATTTTGAAGGTTTGCTCTTCAAAATAATTTCTTCTGTGACTTACATTATTTTACATACTTTTTTGTACTGTAACGAAATTGTAGGAAATAACAACAAAGCTATAGGTGATAAAAAAAAAAAAAGGTGCCATAACACTTCACCCAAAAAAATTATAACTGTTTGCATAATAACTCTTCCTCACTTGGTTTTAAAAGCATTATATTCATCAAATCTTGGACATGTACATAGTGTTACTAGTTCTCTTTTCTGGAATTAGAGGCCTAAGCCTATGTATAGTAAGCCGTACCTAAAATTCTTAAAAAGGCCCTATAGTTGGCAACTCCTAAACTCACATTCTTACGGCTTTTCACTGTTTCTGCAGAGGCCTTAATATGAAAAAACTGTAAGCCAATTATCACAACCTCAAAGAAAAATACCTGTACCATATTTCTAATTCTGGTCTAGCTAAAGATACGTCTACATAAAAGGCAATTAAATACTTTCCAGATTATCAGTCTGTTCGCTTATAAACAGGAAATTGCTAGGAAATGCCTTACATACAGATCAATATTTTATTGAATTATGCTTCTTAACACAAATTCAAACCACCAGTTCAATGCATTATCTTCATCTAGACTGAGCATTGCATTATGGGAGTTTAGCATTGTAGTGAACTGAGTTGCTTTTATGAAACATCGTAAATAAATATCCAATATTAACCTTACCAGTTCCACAAATTCACGTACTAGCGTTAAATTCTATATTTTCCAAGCACTTTTAATTGTACTAAGTAAGGAGTCAACTAAACCAAAAATATTTCTTAACCATTTTGAAATTGCAGTGCAAAAGGTAGTTTTAGTTTCATGCCAGATGTTACTTCATCACAAGTCGATTTTACGATTAACAAAGCAACTTGATTCATGATAGTTATGCTTAACTGAAAAGAACGGGGTAAAGTTACAATATGACTCAGGATTTTTCTCAAGTCCTCCAGTATTCAAGTATATACTGAGTCTATAACACATCAACTGGATGAGGAGTAGACAGTTTCAACCAAATAAAATAAACACTATCAAAAGGCAAAAACCCTTTCAACAGCACAGCCTTAACCAAGCATGACCTCATGATTATTTTATCCAGCTGTTTTAGATACTAACTTCAATAAATTTCAACCAGCAGAAGCTGTCCTGGACTCTTAAAGTTTCTAAAAACCACAAAATTATCAAAAACTATCACACTAATATTCATAAAGAGAAGAACACACATCACCATGCATGTGCTTGGAGTTATTCTGTGATTGATATTTTTAACTACCACAGGTAGTTTCTTCTTGTTTATCAAGCTGGCCTTATGCCAGCATAACCTCTTGCTCAAGGAGTACCTCGTAACTCTTGGTGGCAGGTCAGTGGATGATGATAACTGTTGAATAAGACCTGTACCTAAGCCATGTGGGGACAAGCCTGAACTTCTAGTCTTCAGTACAGCACAAAGCCTGTAAAATAATTTCAATTTTAGATTCCATACAGCAACAATGTTGGTTTACAACAGCAATCTCCCTTTGATATAAATGTCAAAGATACAATGTCAATATCCCTTTAGGTGAAGGAATATGTTTACTCTGCAAAAAATCTGAATATTCCACTAGCCTCACAACTATTCAGAACTTTGGTGGTCTGGCTTGACAGGTAACAAAAGATATCCAACAGCAAATAGTAATTTCATGTCAACTGTAGACCAAGCTAAGCTTTAATTTACATTTATCATTCAATTACAATTATATGTTCCAAGTGCAACATATAAAATGATTAACATCATTTGTTTTATTCACTTCATCTTGCTGGCCTTTAAAAGATGACTGTTGAAGACCATTGCAATACTGAACATATATTTTAAAACAATAATCATCATTCCAACCACCTTGTTTTCAAACTGTTCATTTTAGTAATATACTGTTAAGATAACTTCTCTTCTACTTAACCAAGCTTATTTTAACAGGAAAATCTACTTTAAAAGTTGAAAAATCTACTTTAAGAATTATTCCTAGGCACATTTTACATTTTACCATAAAAATTGTCCATAAGCCTAAAAGCTCAAACTGACTGCAATTCTGTGAACAGAAAGCTACAGAACCTACTCAAACAGAATCTGAATTCCTACAGAGCAAAACTAATTTACATTCTGTACCTACCATGCAACCAGCCAAGAATAAATGAAGTTTGTAGTGAGAGTTTTAAACTATTTAAAGAAAAACTTTAATATTTTTTGCATCACAGGTACAAACCACTTACTGTAATTATTTCTGTATACCACTCCCATCACTAAAGAATGCCTGTTCCAGTACAAGGCTGGCCTAATCTAAGATGACGATGACTACCTGCACAAGTTAGTCGAAAGATGTTATTCTTGAAATGTAGTGTGCAAGTGTTCTATCAGTTAGGTATTCTGTTACCACTGAAAATGCAAAATAAAGTTGTCGCTGACCAGAACAAATCTTAAAATCATAAGGGAAACTCTGAAGTAAAATTGTTAGTGACAATGAGTATCTTTCATTTCAAAAGTTTCTTTCTCACTGCACTAAACAGCAACTAATTCTGTCATGAAACTAGATTTTGCTCATGAAGCCAGCTTTGTTCATACAGCTTTAAAGCTTTTTAATTTTAAATACAAAGACTTTTCTTGCCACAGGCTTTATTAGATATCTCCTCCAACTGTAATTACAATAAAATAGTTTGTTCTAATAACATTCTGGGATATTTTTCTTTTAAAGTGAACTCCTTGTAATGGTTTCCTTTGACCTAGCTACTAGTTGTGGTAATTGTAGTTTAAAACTGTGGAACCATCATCTCTAAACCCCATGTCAGCAAGGAACATCCACTAGACCCCAAATACTAGTGCATTACAGTTGCTTTAAACCATACACAGGTCTTCTTGCAGTGCAACTGATGCCAATCTCATAAGATTAAGACTTTAATGCTACTTTTCTGACAAAATGTTGTCATGAAAAGTACCATCAATATCTGTTTAATCATCTTGATTTATTCTCTTTCCTTTTTTTTTCTTTTCTTATTTTACATTTGCTCATGCTATTTTGTCGAAGCTTGTGGTACAAGTCAATGGTATTCTGGGCCTTACAGTATTCAGAATAACCGCATCCATTCTTTATAGGAGCTTACATCACCTTGTGATAGCATCATTTGCAGACATCCCTCACAAAAATAAATATTTTCAATATACTGTTATTCACTAAGTTTTACTTCCCTGGTATCTGTACTGCATCAAAATATTGTTTACATTATCTGAGAAATTATAAAATTTTTGCCAAATTGCTTTTAGGCTGATCCAAATCTTCAACACACAACTGTATCATACAAGTACTGAACTGTATGCAAGGTCACAGGCACCCTCTTCACATAATCATCAAAAACATGACATGATGGCAAACTTCAAGGTTCATTCCAATTTCTAACCACCACAATTCACTCCGTTATGTTCACATTTTCATTAAGTCTCCAACTACAGAATTGAGGCATCCCTGTAACTAAATTTATCATGATATTATACATTTATCATGATATTAATGTTAAAAAGCGTTAAAAAGCCCTTAAACTCATTAATTACAAACTAACCTCTAAAAGAATTTAAGCTCATATGAAAAATAATGCTGCATGGAATATTTTATGTAAAAGTAGCAATAATCTGGCTAGACAGCATATGCTGGAGCTAAATGACAGATATTTACACTTACAAAATAGCACACATACCATGTATGCATATGGAAGCAACTCATGGGCCCAGGCTTGGTAGAGGCAATGAAATTCTTGCACGCTAGATGAAAATTCTGAAACTTCCTTGTAAACCAGCTTTTTCCATATACTGTACTGTATAGTATGGTAGAAGACAATACTACTCTGAAAAAGAAGAAAATTGAATTACTTAAACAATACACTTTGTAACCATTAACAAAATGTAAAACTGTCATAAATATTTCATGAATAATATTATCTAAGTTATTAACCTTACAAAAGTGTTTGTATAAACGGCAAACCAGACATAACCAAAATGAAATAAATAGCAAGTAACAGAGATAAAGAGTAAGAGGTACAGTACTATGAAGACTAAAATCTGACAGAAAAATAGCAAGCTGAATGACAGTAAATTTCTGTGATTAGAACAGGGAAAATCACTTATAAAATTTCAAGAGAAAAGAACAGAGACAATTCAACACTAACACTATATACCATTTGAAAATAGATAACAAACAGCACCAAGTTTTCTTCTCACAGCAAACAACTAACCACCCTGTCAAAGGTATTACGTAGGCTACAAGTATTCGTATGTATTGGATTTTTCTCCTAACAGGCCACTGAATTATCCAGATATAGTAACACTTCAACTTAATGGATAACAACTTAGGCTTAAACTACCTACATTATATAATGATAATTTGGTAGGCTACCATTATTATGCTCATGAATGATCTCGTCCTTGAAAACACTGTTGCTCCTACTCAGTCAGCTGAGCTGCTACTGCAGCAGGACAATGGTGCTTACAAATCCCTGATAACACGAGAAGGATCTTCTCCCATGAGAAAGGATGACACACCAGCTCATCCCTGTGATTATACATAGTAACATTATTACAATCAGTTCTACTGGTACTGATCAATAAGTTCAAAACTGAAGGTGACTGTGAATGGAATGATGTTCTGAAAGTTATCCCTCCTGCTAGATTTCCTGTAATTGGTAAGAGCTGAACTAGTATAAACTACAGCACTACTAAGCATGTGCACACTGGGGGTAGAGGGTAGCCACAAACTGACCAAGGTGCTACATGACCAAACAGCAAGATTGCCATGATACCTGTAGGTATCATATAACAACAATTGCATTGGAGCATCTGCATAAGTATTATCAGGAGACCATACATGCACAGAATGAGTAGGTAGCACTGACACTACCCTACATACCTCAGCAGAAGCACAGTAGTAAGTATGGGACAGTCTTCCTGTTCAAAATGTCAAAACTCAGAGAATGCTTCGAAAGCCTGGTGTCAACCCCACCTTCAGTGGATGTCCCAAAGGAAACTGAACATGCCACCAACCCTGGCAGGGGAAAATGTTCTCACTTGTAAGTGGGACTCCTGTAAAAGGAAGGGTCAGATGATGATGACGATGAAGGCACGTGTGCTTCTCCACTTTACTCCTTACACTTGAGTCTTACTCTCCTCTACCGGTGCAGAGAAACTAACCATGGTGAGGCAAGCAAATATTGAAGGAGCCCCAGCCATAGCTGATTCAGTGGGATTCTCCCTTAAAACGACCACTAGAGGCTCAACACACCTGAGGTCCTTAGCTGGCGCAGCAACTGCTCACAAGAGATCCCACAGACTTAAATATTTAAGTCCAAGTATATAATCCAGAAGTGTGCAAAAGATGGGGTCTCCGGAATACCAAGGAAAGGGCACGCACATCTGCTGCAAGTACTTAACTGACACTGACTCTCAAGCAGCTGATGTAGACGTAGGCAGCAGACAGGCATATGGTCTCACCTAAGGAGAGCCTAGCTGGCACACCTGATTCACTACCAGAGACTGCACACTGATCCCTCACCTGTCGACACGTAACACCCCCTCAGACTGAACCTGCAGTGTATGCATGCAGAAGCAAAGAGAAGCCTGTGGGGAAGGAAGAAGGAACCCAAAAGATGCAGTGGTGGCAAAGGGGAAGTATTTCCTATAGGTGACAATGGCCAAAGCTTTCAAGAATTATTCCTCTTTTTCCTAAACCCTTTCCAAGAAGTAGACAATTTTCACACCTCTACTATTAATTTTTCTTATAAAAAAATTCATTATATATTCAGAAACACACTGGAGGGTACATTTTGGTAAAATTTTACTTAAAACCTTTATCACATTTTGAACTCTAAAATATTTTCCTGTTTTAATGTGCGTGTTGAACATTTCTAACGTTCATTTTGTTTGCAAGCGACCTAACCAACCCCACAATACCGGGCACTTAGGTAAGGACTGGGTACCCTAGGTTAAATTAGGCGTGGTTGGTTATGTCATTTGTGATTGAAATTAACATCAGAAACATTCAAAGCATACATTAAAAAAATGAAGTCTTAAAAGTCCAAATGGGATAATGGGTTTGGTCCTGGTTGTTTTGGCTGTAACATCCAAAACAACATAAGACGCTATGTTTATGGTATTTGCTGTCATTATTTTATGTTTTACGTGCGTCCCCAAGGGGCTAGTAATAAACATGGTGCCCATTTTGCAAGTAAATGTGCTTATGGGATAAATGACTTATAGACAAAATGACCCGAACTCAATGGTTTAACGTAAAATTTTACTTTAATTCTTGCACAGGTTTTGTACTAATGTCAAATGACTAAGATCAAAACATAAAAACTCAAATACCAAAAATGCCTTAAAGTAATATTATACCCAAACTTTATATCTACTCCATGGGTTAGGCATACTGTATATAGAAACCTGACAAATGAAAACTGAGTTTGACTTCACAATATCCCTGATTGAGCTTAAGCAGTATTAAGCTATTAGCTGTAGTAAGTCCTGGTTTACCTAACTACCAAAGCTCTGCTAAGCTATCTAAGATTTTGACAAATTGACTAGGCTGTAATTACTGTACTTAACTGATATGCCAATCTAAAATTCTAGACCTAACTGATAACCAACAGAGTATGACATATTTGCACTGTAGGACTAAAACCCATTGCATTTCACATATTGCAACCCACTGCATTTCATGTATGAGTACATTACCCTTCAGTGCAAGCTGGAATTGGTGGCTGAAACCTGGTGACAAAGTGGTAGGTGGGTGAGTCAGATGAAATTCCCACTAGTCAGCAAGTGTTTTTGTCAGCTGTTAACGAGTGACGACATTTTGCCGTGCTGTTTCAAACTCCTGGTGTCACTTTAAACCATTACAGTATTCAATACTGTCATTTTTAAGCTGTGATAATGTCTCCTTAACATGATTATGAAAGTAATTTTCAAATCTATCTGAAATTTCTGGTTATCAAGACATTTACTGACACATGCTGTTACCTACTTGGATTTTTACAAAGTTTTTGTTTATGTAAACTTGGGCACAGGACCAGAGCTCCCAATGGATTCTGTTTAACCCAGTGAATTTTGAGTAAGGATGGCTTGCGTATCTGGAAAGTCTTGTGCTATTTTTACTTGTAAATGTTAGTATGCAAACAAAGCTGTAAGATGATTGGTTCTTGTGTCACCAATTAGGAGGGATTTTGGAATTCAGGCATTGCTTTAAAAAACCTGCTTCAGTCAGTAGTCAGTCTTTAATTGGTGCAGCTCTGTAGGCTAATCCCCATCCCTTGTATTTTTTTGTTGCTTTTTGTGCCTTTGCTACTAATTTCCGGGACAAATATAAATGCAAGTTATAATTCTGATTAAGGTAAGACTTATTGAACATTTGGCAGTTTCGTAAAGTTTTACTCTAAACCATAATCATATTTTTGTGTTAAGTTTCTACATTAATTTTGGCATACTGGCATAGTTTTGTTGGGTGCACTAGGTAGGCCAAAGTAAGGACCGGGTATCCTAAGTAATGTTAGTGGTCGGCCAAGTGAGGACCTGGTGCCCTAGGCTAGGTTAGGTTAAGAATAAGTTAAAGTTGAAGAGGTGGGGGGGGGAGTAAAGCCCAGCTAAGTAGGGCCAAGGTGCCCGATGGTTAGGTTGTCCCCTATATTTTAATTCCCACTGCCCTAATTTAAATGGACAGGAAACTAGAGGGGGTGAGACTTCCCTGGCTAGGTAAGGCCCCAGCACCCTTGGTTAGGTTGGGTTAAATTCATTCTTGTATTTAACTCCAGCAAAAAACCCTACTTTCCCACTGTGTTCCCCCCAAATTGTAGGATATAGGCCTAGCTTAAAAAGGGGAGTGTTCCAATAACTCTAATTATACTCAATTACTAACGAAATGAATTTCAGAAACATTCCCACACACACATTAAGACATTAAAAAATCATATTTTAAATTCCAGAATGCAAAAGTGGATTACTAGCAGAAGGTAGGACTAGGCTATGAAACTTTTTTTTTTAACCAGCCTTTTGTGTTTTTGTCGTTCAGCTTACCATATGTACAATTAATTTTCCACTCTTCACCCAACAACCCAGGTTTCCCACTCTGGCAAGTCAATAATTGGAGTCCCTCCATAACTAGTTGGGTAGAACTAGGCAAGAGCTCCGTATCGGGTATTGCTATGGAAACTGATTTTTCCTACAGTATTTTGTTTTCTTATTAAGAATTTACCATTATTTTTTGTCGTTGACTGTAATTAACCTCAGAAGTTGTACGCTGGTCATTCTGGAATGCTATCGTGCATGTGCAGTGTTATAAGGGAGCTTTGGTAAAACTTTACTTTAGTTGCGTGGCCTGATTCCCACCAGTCGCCGACCAGGACAGGTTTCTCATACATAAATAGACCTAACCTTTCCTTTAATGCTAGGTCCTGACCTAACCAGATCTTGCCTACCTAACCTAACTTAGGGCGACATGGCCTGACCTGGCCGGGGGGTGGGGGAAGCCCAAAAAGGCCATATCCTGTCCCAGTCGGCAACTAATCTGGCTGCGCAAGTTAAGTTTTACTGAAGCTTTTGGTACACAGTGGAGTTTCCTTCACTGGGGGTGTCTGAGGGGGTGGGGCCCCCGAATAAGTAACAGGGCCTGCAAGGTTAGGTTAGGGTACCTTGGGTTAGTGTAGTTCCTTTTAGCCTATATTATAATGTTTTGGTATTATTTTACTTATGGACATTATTTACTTTCAACATAAAATATAGGTTTTTCTGTTGTATTATGATGTGATTTGAATGATTTTGAGGTTTATTTCCATCAAAATGAATACTTATCCTTCCCCAGTAAATGATATACTGTATACACAATTAATAAAATTACGACTTGTCAGAATACTGCACCCCCTCTCCATAGCTAATACGCAAAACTGTGTTTACTGATTACAGTTTTGCCGTATTAGCTATGGAGAGGCAGTATTCTGACAAGTCGTAATTTTATTAATTTTGTATATATCATTTGCCGGGAAGGATAAGTATTCATTTGCGATGGAAATAAACCTCAAAATCATTCAAATCACATCAAAATACAACAGAAAAACCTATATTTTATGTTGAAAGCAATTAATGTCCATAAGTAAAATAATACCAATGTTTCCTTAGCTAGTCCCTTCTTAACACATATGGCTCCCCGATGATGTCCAGATGCGCAGACCCATTCCATAACAACCAGATGGCGGTCTGGTCTTTCTTCCGTTTCCAAAACCCTGCGTTCCCTAAGGGTTCCTAACAATGTTGGGTAGATATGAGGTTAATAATGGTAAAACTTTACTTTAGTTGCACGGCCTGATTCCCGCCGGTCGTCGGCCAAGGCAGGTTCCTCATACATGAATAGACGTAACTTTTCCTATGATATCAGGTCCTGACCTAACCAGATCTTGCCTACCTAACCTAACTCACGGCAACGTGCCCTGACCTGGCCGGCAGGACCCCCACCAAAAAGACGGTGACCTGTCCTAGTCGGCGACTGGCGGGAATCAGGCAGCGCAACTAAAAGTTCTACTTTATAGTAGCTCCGCGGCAGCAACTACCTTCTAACTTAACTTTTTCAACAGTTTTTTGGTTGCTAATTATGAATTTACCTTTAAGTTTTGGCGCTCGAGTGTAATTAACCTGTAATTAACCCGTGAAGTCCATCCAACAAAGGGTTTCCATACGTGATCTTCAGAAGACAGAGCATGGGTATGTCTGTTTCGAACGGTTCATATCCCATCCAGCAAGTGCAATAACTTGTTAATGTATGGGTACCCAACCCCCCCCGGGCCAGTACTAAACACGGCGAAGAGGCATTCCATTTGGCCGACAACAAACAGATGCACCGCCAGTATCAGAACCCCTAAAAGTGTAGGAAAAACCAGTTAAAATGGTAAAACCAGGCGCGGAGCTAATACACAGAATTACCTACTTTAATAATAGTTGACCGACAATAGCCTAACCACCACCACCACCTCCATCAGCAACACAAGGTATAGGAAAAATCAAATTCAAAGGTAATAGTAGCAAAATTCTTTCTATTTGCTCTGCTACTCCTATTTAAGCTGGATTCCGCATAAAGATGGCCCTTTAAATGACCCATGAACCCTCACCTAGGCCTAATTCCTCATGGATTTCTAGAAGGCCTAGACCTATCACAATCTTCAGTAGCATCCATTTCTACATACATTCTAGGCTTATAAATTCTCCACAGGCTACTCTTTATCCTTATGGTAGAACTAATATCATCTCTTACCTTAATATTTAAGCAGAATTCTTAAAGAATATAATGAAAATAACTGACAATGCCTTCGAACATCAATGGTACCGGAAAACGTACGACGGAAGAATGCCAAGGTGTACATTTTTGGACTCCCTGCGGGGCAGTAGACCAGATCGAAAGATCCCAGAATACCCTTAATAATACCAGTAAAAACAATCACATTAATTTATTATTTCTACAGACTTTCAAATTACAACATCTGTGACTTTAATTTATTTAGGAACGTTATAGGAATTGAAAAATAATTTACAATGTTCCTTATACAAGGTATGTTGAAAAATTTTCCGAGGACCTAAGGGGTTGTGTTTGCTTTCATCTGGCAATACTTAAGTCGACGCTAAAGGCATCTGATGGCAGATAGACAGACTAGAAAATAAAAGCTTGCAAATAGTAAATGGCAATTTTTGGCTATTTTATGAGTAAATGTGTATACAAACCATATGCAGTAATCTCATTACTTGACTTTTAGACACCTTTGAGACTTATCAGTATATGGCTATTCAGCGGTATTTACTGTAACTGAATTAAGCAATTAATATTAGCTAGTAATTACAATTAGGTTCTTTGACCCAAAATTATTGTTGTTTTAATTGCATTTATGTAATATCTACAATCGGAACGATTATAAAATAGTAATCAAATACGATGTCATAATGATATATAGGGTAATGATACCCTGTTTTATACAAATGAAGATAATGACAGGGAAATTACTAATTACGCTTTAGGAATGGAACAGGAAGCGCGAATAAAAAATATAAAAGCAAGTCTACAAACGCCAAATAGCAATGAAGATATCAGTCACGAAAGAGCTTGCTTAAATTTTATATAACAGCACCAGCAGGAAAAGAATCATCGGAAATTACAGTGATAAAAATTTGTCAAGAAACAATTGTTAAAAAAAATAGCAGCAGTCAGAACAACTGCGGACTGTTCCCTAACTGTGATTATCGGTATGAGAGGGTACACGCAAATATATAAGTAACATTTTAATAGTTTTAAAACCTTCGATTATTTAATACTGATTCTGCGTCATTCATATTCACGATGTCACGCATGAATTAAAGCAAATGCAACAGATTGTTAACACCCGGCCGCCCCCAATACCCTACATTTTTTTTGTAACCATTATATAATTTTATTATCTTTTCTTTAACACAGAGAGTGTAAAACATATTGTAAGGGGCGATTTACGCTTACTTCTACAGATAGAAAATCGTAAGAATCCTTCTTAGTGAAGTGCTAAACGAAAAAATGGCAACGTTTTAGCTTAGTCTCACTGAAAATAAACTGTATATAAATTTTTTAACCTTTGAGGCTAGTTAGTGTTTGTTACGGAAAGTACTTGAAGCATTATAACACAAAATAGTGACAGGCTTCTGGAAAACCCTTGTTTTGTGCAACGTCTAAGTCTCTGAGATATGATTAATAAAGCTATATCTGCTTCATTCAATGCAACTTTTACACTAAATGGTTTATTCCATTTGGCAGTCTCAAAAACTTGCATAACCGGATTTTTCTAGTTCTGTCTCCCTTTTAGTGATTCGTCAGCATGCTGTTAATTTAAGAAAAATCATTAACGTTATTTTATAAATGGTTGTTTCTTGAACCGGATAACTTTTTTTATAATGATTGGAGGGCTTTGGGGGGCCTGGGCTGTACATTGTTTGGGGGCGTTCTTTTTTGTTTTCTTGGACGAAGTGACACCTTAAACTCCTTTGTTCCAAAACAACCTTTAGTTATTCATATCCAGACGCGGCAAAAGTGTCGTTCTATCTGTAACTCTCGTGTCAAGTTGGAACTCAAGGTTTAATCGAGATCGGTCATGACTCATCAGGAAATCTCCAGCCTTCGCTTTGTCTTGAGCGACTGTTTGATGAATACCTGATGAATAGCTTCACCCTGGTGGAGTTCAGGATTACCTCGTCGAGGCCCTCCCGATTTTCAGCGATGATGTGATAGGGTACCTGTTAGAGCAATTATTACTCGCACTTGTCAATTTTTTAGCTCTAGGCATTCAAAGCTGTAACCAGCACCACTGACTAACTTAATCAGATACCCTAATTCATTGATTAGGAGCTCTTGTTTGTGAGCGCGTGTATTACTAATCCATACAAGGATCACACATACACACAGACACACAGAAGGAGAGAGAGAGAGAGAGAGAGAGAGAGAGAGAGATGAATGGGGAAGGGCTTTGTAAACAGGAGGCAATGTCAGAGTTAATAATTTCAGAGAGAGAGAGAGAGAGAGAGAGAGAGAGAGAGAGAGAGAGAGAGAGAGAGAGAGAGAGAGAGAGAGAGACGTTTGTAAACTGGAGGCAATGCCAGAGTAACTAATTTGACGAGAGAGAGAGAGAGAGAGAGAGAGAGAGAGAGAGAGAGAGAGAGAGAGAGAGAGAGAGAGAGAGAGAGAGAGGATTCATAAATAGGAACTAGCACCAAAGTAACTAATTTCACCCAAGAGATTTTGTTCTTTCAATAGATGAGTCAAGAAAATCACACACCCTGCAGTTTAATCCTATCTTAATATTACCCTGGTCAAGGTCAAAGGAAAAGAAAACGAATAGAGTTTGTGTGGTTAATGTTAAATATTCCTGCTTTTTGTAGTCAGGTCTAGCTAATAATAAAGACACCATGCAAACAGTGAATAATATAAATGAAAAACTTAATGTTTCCTTCTATTTGCTAAGCAAAGGTGACTTGTGATTCTACGTTTGAAGTCGTTGTCTAATTATTTCCAAACTTCAGATCTCGAAGTGCAGGGAAATGCATTCTGATGAGAAAAGAAGGGAAAAGGTCAAAGAAAGAAGTAAATCCCTGTATATTTCTTCTTATCGCTTTCTGCAGTAGAATTGGACGTTAGAAATTTATTGATTATATATTCATCTTGCTTCTTCCATAAAAGAACTCTAAGTTAAGGAATGGTCTCAGAAGTTTCCATATAAGGAAATAAGATTTTCACCCTATATTTTCACTGCAGTCACTTGCTCCCAAAAGCCTACACAGATATCACCATCTCAATGAATGAAGTAACTGGGTAAGCTTATCCTATCCAACCTTTTTGCAAGGAAATTTACCAAAGCGCTGTTCTCGCTGTCACAGAAATCTTGCTCTGCTGAAAATCAGCATCATCCGTTGCCTGGTATTTTGCTTACAGCCTTCAAGTTTACCAATCGGGACACAAGCGAGTGAAAGAAGCAAAGAAGTTATTTTCCAAGGGCTTAAGAGTAATTCATGAAGTTACGAAAAAGTCAGCAGAAGTTTTACGGCGTCAGGCAGCGACTGACAGCTCCATAACCGATTCAGGGATGCTCCCAGAATCTTGCAAAGTTCAGTGTTTAATTTTTCTTCTTCGCTTTCTCCAAGTGTTAGAACTGTTAGTCATTCTGTCATAAGGCTTCATAACGCAGCTCAGCCTCGAAATTATCAAAGCATATTTAACAAAAGGAGGAGAAATCACGTGAGCAATTCTATTAATAAACTGTCTACTTGGGAGAATTATGTCAACTCATAACTAGAGGAAGACGTTGATTTTGATTTTTGTAATGCTCCAGAGAAGGCTCACTAACACTGCTAATGACAAGCATTAAACTGGCCTTCAGTTGACAATTTCTGTTGGCAGTTATAAACAAAATTTAATGACATTCTTTTGATGTGTTAAGCAGAAATGAAAACTCTTCTATGGACAAAATTAGAAATGAGGATTCTTCTATCAGCAGGTTTTCTATAAGACGGCGATTTTTCTCTAACTGAAAAAGGTCAAGCAAAACTGAAGATTTTTCTATTAGTAGGCAATAGATAGGCCTTCTACTGACAAGTAATAAGTATCGACGAGGAGCCTTTTACTGAACAGGGCTGAGAAGCCGTCTTGTGACAAAGTGTTAAGAAGAGCTTAGGGGCAATCTGTTGTAGAACACCATTATACAGAACTGAAGATTCCTTTTTCAAAAATTATTAAGGAGAATTGAAAAGTCAAATGGGTCTGAAGAACTGTCAAGTATAACGGACAAGTACTTTCCTGGCAAGTATTAAACAGAAATGAGTGTATGACTGGAAAGTATTCAGTAAGCAAAAGGAGCTTACTATTAACAAGTAAGAAATATAACATGAATCTTCTATTGTCGAACAGTTATGTCAGTATTTTGAATAATAAGCAGAAACAATGAATCTTCTGTGGGGAATTAAAAGGCTTTGTTAACTGTAATTATAAAGTTGTTCAAAAACATCTAGTGATGAGAAAAGATCGAGTGAGTTCATTCATTTTGGTCCAGACAAGATTAAATCTTATCATATATTCCTCAGACAAGATACAAGATTCTGGTTATTTTTCGGTTTAAGCAAATGCGTTAAAAATGCGTACGTAGTACGGCCCTAATATCTTACAGCAACATTACTATTACTTGAAGTCACAACAAGAGACAATGTATGTACCTTCTTAATATCATAAATACTTACGACTCATATTTAGCAGTAGGAATACATATTCATACACAAACAACGGCAAATAACATTACATATTAGTCCTTTCATCACATCAAATATTTTCATGCATACGTACATAAAGTGCGTCCATCCAGTGACATGTGAATCCTTCTTTGTGTGAGAAGGGACCAAACTCGAATAAACTTCTGGCCAAACTGGAGAAAGGTCGTCGACATGTTGCCTGTGATTGGGTAGTTGGCAATCCCGGGGGAGGAGCCTCCTCTCGCAAGAAGAAGAAAAGGAGGGAGGATTTGCAAAGGGTGGTGCAGAGAAGATAGTCATCTCGCGTCCGGCTAGAGGTAGGCAAGGTGAGGATAGTCGATAGTCCCTTTATTTTCTTTTACGTTTGAGATGAGTAAAGCCATCCGTAGAGAGAGAGAGAGAGAGAGAGAGAGAGAGAGAGAGAGAGAGAGAGAGAGAGAGAGAGAGAGTATGTACTGTTATTGGTCGAGATATCAGTAAAAAAAAATGTCCGATCCTTCGTTTATTTCTTTTGTAATCGCTTAATTTTTTTTTTACAGTCATGCATTCCGTTATTTTTGTCTGTAGTTGTCATATATATATATATATATATATATATATATATATATATATAAATATATACACACACACACACATATATATATATATATATATATATATATATAAATATATACATATATATATATATATATATATATATATATATATATATATATATATATATATATATATATATATATATATATATATATATATATATATATATATATATATATCTGCATTTTCACTCTTTCCAACTTTTCCACTTCATACTCACTGCTCAAAATGTTCATCTCAACAGTTTCCTCTTGAACTTGATGCCAAAAGTGATACTGCACTTTTGGCATCCTTTCGGAGCAGCAATGTTCCTTCTACGAGATTTAGTCCTTTGATTGAACATTCTCAGTAGGGCAATATTTTTATGAAATATCTCTCGATACTAGTCAAGAACTACAATTTCTTCGTTTCGTGGATCTTTTTACTGTTGTTATCTGAAATAACAGTAAAAATGGACTTCAAATTACAGACGACACGCCTCAAATTATCACGCATTAAGCAAAATGATATAAAATTATATTTGAAATTACCTGCGCATGATAATGGTGCGCTTGTAGTGACAGAATTTTACACAAAAGAATGACAAACTTTGAATTACTCAGCTCTGCTCAAAATACTGACGTAACGGAAATTCTGCAGCTCTTCACCGCGTAATGGGATAGCTATAATTACCAAGCTCCAGCACAGACGCATGTCTACATAAAATGACTTACTCGAAATTATTAGGTTTTGTACAGAATAAAGACATAATGGCGAATCTGACATGGCTAAGCCGCAAGAAACAAACGGCCAAAGGTCTGGAAAATAACTTTGTACTTGTAGTCACTTGACTTTAAAACCAAAATTTGTAGTTTACCAAAATGATGTATTTGAAATGGCTAAGTTTTAGAAATAAAGTCGTGCAGGAAAATATCGAAGCGTTACAGAAAATATTACTTATCTGAAATTGGTAGCTTTGATTCCTATTTTCAAGCTGAAAACAGGAGTATTTGAGAAGTTGGGCATATGTCAACATGGGCACTTGCTGGAATGAAACTGATACGTGAAACCGGTTCCCATTTCCAGATGAAGGTGAAGATGGCAGAACCAAAGCTGTTGGTTTTCTTAATCGTCTGTGTTCATTACTTCTATGGTAAGCATTGTTTATGAAATAAGTTCCACTCTGACTTAAAGTTCCTGAAAAAGAGCAACGGGATTTTGGGTCATAAGCGTTAGTCGAGATTTTAAAAAGTGCTGTAAAAAGACTATTTTTGTTTTTGTTCACACGCTAAAGCATGTAAACAAAACTTGCATGCATAAATGTATCTGTTTCGATAATTTTTTTGGGTAATTCTTGTTGTATTTTAGCTTATAAGAGGCTATTTTTTATCGTCATATGTTTTGCCCGATTTCATTTCAATATTTGTTATCTATTTTTTTATGATAATTTTTATTATATTTCATTCTTTAGGGTAATGTTTTCATTAAAGCAATTCTAGTCAGTAATCTTTGCCCTGTTTGACCACGTGTTATCAATTACTCTGAGATTTTGTTTTTATCTTTTATAATTTCTTCGTTTTGTGGATCTTATTATTGTTTTTAAAAGAAATAACAGTAAAAATGGACTTCAAATTACAGACGACGAGCTTGAAATTATCACGCATTAAGCAAAATTATATAAAATTATAATATTTGAAGTGACTTACTCATGATAATAGTACGCTTTTAGTAACAGAATTTTACACAAAGTAATGACAAAATTTGAATTACTCACCTCTGCTCAAAATCTTTTCTAATTTTTCTTAGCTACCGGAGACACCTGCAGCTCTCGGCGACGCCAAGAGGGCGAACTTCTCTTCGGAAGGGATTCACCCACAAAACGAAGCCCCGTACAAAGAGAGGAAGGAGATACGTGCTCAAGAAAGCGAACCCCGCATCAATCTGATTTCCTTTCGTCTCCGAACAACGGGGAAAACTCTTCTCCCGCAAGATACAGTTCACAAGACTTGACGTCAGTGGAAGAGGCATCCGTTAACAACGGCAAGAAAAGCCATCTCCTTCAGCATTTCCAGCCATCGGTTCTTGAAGCAACTTTCGAAGTCACGGAGGAGCAACTCGGCCAGCGATCAGCAGAAGTTCTCACGGAGATTGGGGCTTTGTCGGTAGCGATCGTAACCCAGGAACATTACGGTAAGGAATTTAATTGTTGAGGTCACTGTTGATTACTAATGAATTGGTTTTCTGTCGTTAAAGGCGTCCTCCATTCATGTTTAAACAGTAGCTCTGTCAGTTGTAAAAAGACCTTATGCAAGTGGCCTGTATTGAATAGTTTCGACTGTACAGTACTTGATTTCTTTTCACAGATGTTATTCAAAATGTTAATCACTGCGAAATTATTCGAATCCTTTCACAGAACACAATAATGGGTTCTCACTTGAGTTTATCTCATTTCATAAAATGTCCAGACGGTTTAATTTAAATTTTTTTTTTTTTATGAAATCAACTACAGTCTCAGCGTGTCTTCTCTAACGTAAGGTCATCCATTTCTATAGTCGTGAGTCTTCTTTGACCCGTAGGGGGTAGTGCCGTCAGTGCACCTCACGCGGCGCGCTGTAGGCATTACTCAAGGTTCTTTGCAGCGTCCCTTCGGCCCTAGCTGCAACCCCTTTCATTCCTTTTACTGTACCTCTGTTCATATTCTCTTTCTTCTATCATACTTTCCACTCTCTCCTAACAATTGCTTAATGGGGCAACTGCGAGGTTTTCCTCCTGTTACACCTTTCAAACCCTTTTACTCTCAATTTCCATTTCAGCGCTGAATGACCTTATAGGTTCTAGCACTTGGCATTGGCCCTAAATTTTATATTCCATTCCATTTAACAGTCTCTCTCTCTCTCTCTTTTTTTTTTTTTTTTTTTACTAGATACGTACGAACTTGAAGTTCTGCGACATCTTGGTGCCCGGGGCATCTCGGCGTGTGTCTTCGCTTCCATCACCTCGCTTTCGGGCGCCATCATGACTGAACCGGACCAAGGTCACTGCTTTCAAAGACGACACTGGACCGTCATACTCCTGGGTACTCCCGGATGGGCATCGGGCATCATCACCTCTGCCAAGAAACGGGGTTTATACGATTCGGTCAGTGATCTTGAGATTGTATGGTTGTTAAATCTCTATCTATCTATCTATCTATAAACTAGTGAAAATAACAACGTTGAAGTCGACAAGCAAATTAACAAAAAGTCGTCAGAGAAGACAAAAGATAACAAACGAGAAATAAAATGACCAGGAAAATACAATTGTACAAGAAAGAAAACTGAAGGAAAGGTCAACCAACAGCATCAGATTAAAAAAAATTCAAGTGAAACTGAAAGCTCCGCTCACCAGAAATACGAGTATCGACTTGTTTATTAGTCCTTCAAACCACTTGCTTTCAGAATGTGGCATTCTCTTTCCTCCTCTGTATTCCCTAAACTAACCTCCTCGTTCGTAACCGATCTTGGAGTTGGTGGCTGTGAACCTCTTCTCTTGATGGTAGAAATCTTATTATCGCATCTTACTATGAGATCTTATCAACTGGGGCAAATCATAAAATACGACACTGATTGAGGGATTTTTTTCCGCTTCCTTCCTTAACAGTTTCGTGTTAATGTTAGAAAATCATTATTATCATAACTGATTTTCTCATCTTAACTTTAGGTGTATTGCTGGCGTCTTATTTGAAGTGATGGCCTGGCTTCTCTCTCTCTCTCTGGTCTGTGTATTTGTCTCTAGCTCTGAAGACTTTCTCTAAGTAAAGTACTTAGAGAACTACCTGCTACATTACTTTTCACTTGTTACACAGAGTCTCCTCCTTCACTTTGATGACTTTTCCCGTAACTTCATGTTTAAAAAATGCTACAATTTCCATGATTCCCTTTCAGAGAGTACACTGGGTAGCGCTCGTTGTAGGTGGGACGGATACTGTCACGTCGACCCTTCATTCGTATGGAGCCTTGCATCGTATCACCTGGCTGCGATGGACCCAACGAGCGAATGGTAAATCATAATTCAAGTAATTCATGTTAACTCTCATTAATGGGAATCCACGGTAAAAAATGTTGATATTTATTTAAATAATGAAAAACCATACCAGACGATCGAGCGCTCGTTTTTCTGGTGCTGAGTAAACAAATAGCTCTTGGTATTATCCGATTTTTGTATATGTCCACTCGATAACAATAGTGAAGCAACAGTTTTCGTTAGCTTTCGTTCATCGAATTTCCCATTTTTTTTATCGAAAAATCATACTCTCGCTAAATGCACTCTACAATATGACCATATAATGTAAATTATATCATACATATCAAATCTGAAAGATTAAAACGTTTAGATACTTGATAATACCGCATATGTACGAAGCAATTGGAATTTCTTACATGATTTTGTTCATAGAGATCTGGAAGATAGGGCGCGGACTGCTGCTTGTGTTACTCCGTATCATGACGACAATACTTATTCGTTTCCTTTATGGACAGGATTATTACTGCATCATCATCAGTACACAAACTAAATTACAGTTCTTGGCACCTGATTTTTCATGTGAAGGTAGCTGCTACACAGAAAAAACCTGATTTTTCTTCCATATTTGAGTATTTTGTTCCCACAACAGTAGGTGCACGGTAAAACGTAACATGCGTTAGCGGCTGGGAGCGGACTTTTCATTCCCGTGCACATTTTAAGCCTTAACATCTCAATCATTTATTAACCAGGGTTGACGTTGTCAACAATCGCTTACTCTCCAACAGCAGAGTCGATAAATCTCTGTTAAGTGTTCCGATCAGACGGAATATGCTAGAAAATCTAGAATTATGCCAGCCCAGACCTGCTCAGAAGATGCCAGAGTGCCGCTCCCCCGGACAGTGTCGGCCAGGGCGGACCGCCACCCCCCACCCCCTTAGTTACGCCACTGCATTTGGTCTTTCATCTTGAAGTAATCAATCTACTCGTACACGAAATCCCTGTCGAATTGTCTTTCAGATCAGAGAACTATAAATGAAGAATCATGGTACCTTCTTTTTCTTTCAAAAAAATAAAAGATACCTCTGCATGGTTACCTGGCCCTTTTTTTCAAAATATTCAAACTGCAAATAAAAGGGGGAAGGGGAAATAAAATCTGGGGTACCTGCCATATCTTATCAGTATTTGAGGTAAAGGATGGGCTACCTTACCCAAACATTCAAAACACTATAACAACTCTGGCCGTCTGGCCTGTTAGATTAGGATATTTTTAATAAGAAAACTGACTACCTGGTGTTTCAAGGCAGATAGGTCACTTATATTACTTATATGCCCGTTCATTCACTTCTATTTCTTGAGGATTTCCAGTCACAAACATGTCATATGGGGTCATGAAAAGACACCAGAACATCTTCAGTAGAACAGGACAATAAATTCATATGCCCAAACACTGAATTTTTCGAGCAAAGTGGCCATCTTGAAAAATGGCTGCCATGCTGAAACTTCAAGTAGTTCGTAGTTTCCCGTTAAAGCGACTAATGTGAAGTATCCATAACAATGTTTTCGTTTGCATCATCATCAGAGCGAATGAAATCAGTTATTCAGACTTCTAATTTACAAGATCTTCAGATATTATACCAGTGATTCAAACAGGCTGGACTGTGCTCATCACTGTAGCAACCAGCGATGGTTTCACCGTCCGTGAAGCTGCTCGATGGGACAACGAGAATAAAACTGGCCTTAATTTTTCGTCCAGAATTTCTTCTCGACTTTCGTCAGTGGAGACGATACGTTCCCGAGTAAGATGTGACGCCAGTTTTCAGTATTAAATGAGTCGGTCAAACAATGTCAAGAAAGAATGGTCTGGTTAATAATCGACTACGTAAGCGTAAGGGAGACATAAAAACTGGTTAATTTTTCTCTTCTCTCTTAGTCTTCTCTCTCTCTCTCATTTACTGTAACACAGGGCCCTCATGGCTACACTAAAATTGCAGAACAGATTTCTTGGTTCATTAACCTTGATGTTTGCAAGTTGAAGAAGTTAACATACCTTGATTTTTAAAGTTACGCACATCTCAGCTCTTGTGTATGAATATTTGCATGAATATTTTTTCAACTCATTATTTCATATTTGTTATTTTTGTCCGCAATTTACTAAAGGCCTTTTCTCTTGGTTCTGTTTTCGTCAAAATCTTTTGTTCTACAGAAACTTGACCATTATGCCTGTTAGGCTTGCTTGGTATGCAATTCAGCTCTTTCAGGAATTAGATTACCTCAGTCAGCCACCAAACTTTCACGGTATTGTCTCCGGGAATTTTTCCAGAATTTCAACAGCATTTCTTAAATAATTTTGTTTGCAGCTCTTGCGTTCGGTATTTGTGTGTGATTGCAACTGTAGTTTATAGTGATATTTGGAATAATTGCAGCTTTAGCTTCCAATATTTACCTCCCAACTATTACTTCTTAGTGTAAGTGTGGGGCTTTCTTTAGATCCTTGTGTTTCTTGGATCTCTATCTTGCTGTCCAACCACTCCAACTCCCTCTTTTCACTCTCTTGAGTACTGAATGGCCAAAAGCGCCCCAGTGCTTGGCTTTACAACCTGAATTTCATAAATAATATCTAATTTTGTACATACATATATATTTATGTGTATTTATATAAAAATATATATATGTATGTATATGTATACTGTACATATACATACATATATATTATATATAAATGTATATATATATGTGTGTGTGTGTGTTTGAAGTAAATATTAGATTTGATTTATGAAATTCAGGTTGTCAAGTCAAGCACTGGAGCACTTTTGGTCATTTATCGCTTATAATATATATATATATATATATATATATATATATATATATATATATATATATATATATATATATATATATATATATATATATACATACATACACATATACATATACATACATATTTATATATACATGTATGTATGGATGTATTTTTTTTTTTGTGATTGCAGCTGTTATTACCGAAGACGTTGGGGTCTGTTACTATCTGTCAGACGGGAAAACGACAACATGCACCGGGTACGTAGGAAAAATACTGACGGCTATCGCCAAGTCGCTCAACATGTCCATCCACAACTGGAAAGTGCTGAAATGCGGGGATCCTGGCAAACCCGGCGAGCGGGTCGACGTCATAGCTAACGACGTAAGACTTCTAGAATCTCTTCATTTATTTGTTTTCTTCTTTCCCTTTTGTTATGAAGCTCGCCTCTTTGCATTTGCCTCCTCCCGACGCAGCTTCCCTATTTTTGGGTTTTCGTTTTCGTTCTCGTCAATATTATTTGCTCAGTCTCATCCCCACATTTTCATTTACGTACGATTATCTCCTTCTCTTTCCCCATGAATTACTTATTCTGCATCTTGGAATATAAAATTTAGGCCAAAGGCCAAGCACTGGGACCTATGGGGTCATTCAGCGCTGAAAGGGAAACTGAGAGTAAAAAGGTTTGAAAGGTGTAACAGGAAGAAAGCCTCGCAGTTGCACTATGCAACAATTGTTAGGAAAGGGTGGAAAGTAAGATGGAAGAAAGCGAATATGAACGGAAGGGTAGAAAACTGAACGAAAGGGGTTGCAACTAGGGGCCGAAAGAACGCTGTAAAGAACCTTACGTTATGCCTACAGTGCACCGCGAGAGGTGCACTTACAGTATTACCGCCCTACGTGGTATTCTGTATCTTGTATATCTGCAAACAGTCGTCTCTTTTGCCCAGCAACTGAGCTTCAAACAATCTCCTTTTTATCAATAAATGTCACCCCTCATTTATTCATCCTAACTCACAAGTAATTTCTTCAACCTTTATATGTGCCTATTCCAAAAGCACTTCCTGAAGACTCAGTGACTCCATTGTTGGGTATCGCATATACCTCTCAACCTTTCTCCCACTTCGGTACCTTGAAAATGTTCCCATAATAATTATCCAACTTCTTCATGGGTTCAATTCCCGCTTCTCTCGTGTCAGACTTACAGTACTTGTCTCTTTACATTTAGAATAACATTTTGAACTCTGCATCTCTGTTTATATATACCTCCTATTTTCACTTTTGTATCGTACACTGCCTCACTCTCTCTCTCTCTCCCTCTCTCTCTCTCTCTCTCTCTCTCTCTCTCTCTCTCTCTTCTCTACTAAAATAGACAATTACTAAAATACACACTTACATACATACTACATAATACCTGTATATATATGTACACACACTTATAATTACATATATATATATATATATATATATATACTATTGTATATATATACATATATATATATACACACACATATATATATTATATATATATATATATAAATTTCTGACTCACATCAGGATCACACTTTCAACTGAAAGGCAAGGGCGTGAGTCAGAAATTTATTTCTATTCCACACGTGATTGTGTGTTGATTATATATATATATATATATATATATATATATATATATATATATATATATATATATATATATATATATATATATCTATATATTCACCTGGGCAGGATGCGGATATTTCCATGGGGACCTGTTCCATGACGGCGGAGAGACTCCAGGCCATAGCCTTCACCGACTTCTTCATCGTCTTCAGGTCGAGCATTTGCTCCTCTGAGCCAAAGGCCATGCTGAACCCACTCCTCATTCTGAGCGTCTTCAATTGGGGCGTGAGTAACCAAAATAATTTTCCTTCTTGCGTTTTATTTCACTTCCAGTGGAAAGGAAGGATAAATGCTGAATTCATAACAGAAATCTCTCTCTCTCTCTCTCTCTCTCTATTTTACTGTCAAACAATATGAAATTTCGGAAGCGTACGGGAACCTAAAGACTTAGGGGGGAATTGCAGACTGCAGTTACGGTTCAAATATGTAAACTGAACACAACCATTCAGTGGGTTTCCCTCTCTCCCTCTCACGTCTCATTTGTTCCTGTTCCTTATTTTCCATCTCGTATAACGTGCCAACCTCGAGAAGGTATAGGACCATCGTTTCCTCCAAAGCAATCCTCACTCTTTTTTCTCTCTCCTCTTGGTTTCCTCAAGCGTGGGCTACTTAAGGGCATTTAGCGTCCTGCCCCATTGACCTTTGCATTAAAAACGCAAGAAAGAAGAAGTGAGCCAGTCCTCTTTTTTTCAGACCTGGCTAGCAATCGTGGCATTCATCTGCGTGGTTGGCTTCTCACTCTGGGTCGTGGAAGAAGTGATCTCCTTGGTCGAAGATTCTGCAAAGTACTCCCTTGAAGTTTACCTCTTTATCGTCTTTAAGGCACTGCTTTATCAAGGTAAATGCATCGAGAATTGAGATATTTACATCTGCAAATACTGCATCTGCTACTACTGCGACTTTTAATAGTCATCATCACGTTAGTGGACTATTAATTTATTTTTCTTTTCGACTAGGCAGCGAAGAGCAGCCTAACAGCTTGAGTGGGCGAACGGTTGCAGCTGTGAGCTGTTTCGTCATCATCACCTTAGCTGGTGTTTACTCCGGAAACCTTACTGCTTGGCTTTCGATTCCAAGGTCAGTCATCTGGACAGAGAGAGAGAGAGAGAGAGAGAGAGAGAGAGAGAGAGAGAGAGAGAGAGAGAGAGAGAGAGAGAATGGGTATTGAATGGCAATGCGTTCAATTTAGATAATTAAATAATAGTTGCAACTCGCCTCTCTGTCTTAAAGGTTT
Organism: Macrobrachium rosenbergii; assembly: GCF_040412425.1. Classification (NCBI taxonomy): domain Eukaryota; kingdom Metazoa; phylum Arthropoda; class Malacostraca; order Decapoda; family Palaemonidae; genus Macrobrachium; species Macrobrachium rosenbergii. The sequence continues at coordinate 31,357,842 of NC_089789.1, forward strand.
CAGTATGCTTAATTTCATATTGTTTTGAGAGAGAGAGAGAGAGAGAGAGAGAGAGAGAGAGAGAGAGAGAGAGAGAGAGAGAGAGAGAGAGAGAGAGAGCGCAGTTAAAGGCTCTGGTGTTCAATGCAAATAATAGGGCAGTTCAGTTTACGATGCGAAGTTATCAATGGCATCACTTCAGGTTTCAACTTACTTTAATTTAACTTGCCTCTTTTCGTAATGGAAATGTTTATAACTTTTAGTGTAAAGAGCTATCTTCCGTTATTAGATCCTACTGGAGGGACATAATGTTACATAAAAATCACTGGCTTACTCCACTAGATTCTATTGTTCATGTCTTGCACGTTATGTTACCGTTTGTGTAAAAACGTAATAATTAGACTTTCTCGAAAACCTAAAACTGTATATTGAAGTCATCATGCTACCTTTAAAATCGAAGATATAATGATCATACTTTCTGAAAATGTAGCAGGTATAATAATGATTATATTTCCGAAACGTAACAAATAAGATCATTTTACTATCAGAAAATGTAACAAATATATTGATATTTTCCAGAAAGGTAACAAGTATAATGATTATACTTTCCGAAAACGTAACAATATAATGATTTTGCCTCCGTAACAAATATAATGGTCATACTTTCCGAAAGCGTAACAATATAATGATTATGCTTCCTGAAAACGTAACAAATACAATGATCATACTGTCCGAAAACGTAGAAAATATAATGATCACACTTTCCGAAAACGTAACAGATATAATGATCATGCTTTTCGAAAACGTAACAAATACAGTTATCATACTTAACGAAAACGTAACAAATATAATGGTCATCCTTTACGAAAACGTAACAAATATAATGCTCATACTTTCATAAAACGTAGCAAATATAATGATCATACTTTCCGAAAACGTAAACAGATATAATGACTATGCTTCCTGAAAACACAACAAACACAACAATATAACTTTTCGAAAACGCAACAAATATAATACTCATACTTTCCGAAAGCTTAGAAATGAACTAATTAGTCTTGCTTCCGAGAAACAGACTGAAATCTCTTCTCTCCAGATACGAAAGGCCGGTCAATTCTCTCCTGGATCTGGTGAAAAGAAAGGATCTGATCCCCTACGTAATTCCCGACGATCCTAACCATCAGCTGTTCAAGGTTAGTGTTTGATCAGCCTCTTCAGCCTTACAGTAAAACTTCCGGCAGATTTAAAGCGTAAATAATCTCCATAATATCAAAAGTTCTTAGGTGTCATTTACGGGGAATGGCCGATTTTTGAGCTGGAAAATCAAGTTCTAGAAGGTTATCGTACATTTGTGCTACTGAGGAAGATAGATGCCGCATAAAATGAAACAAATGTAAATAGATACTGACGACAAAGTAATGTGTTCTTTGTTTGTGTTTTTTTTATCTAGTTGGCAACTCTCCACTGCACACTGTTTCCACAGCTATCATCAAGAATTAAGTTGTTTTTCTACCTTCCAGAATGAAACGGAAGGGGTTCTCGGCATCATAAACAGGCGCTTAGTTCCTACAACCACAATAAATACAGATGACTTCGCTCGCAGTATCATTTACGGAAAAGCAGTATATTTCAGTAAGATCATTTTTCTGTCCCTAATTAGACATTTTGGCCAAAGGATGTTTGACTGTGTGACGGAGACACCAGATAACAGACAATTAAAATGGGAGTATGTAACAGCTTCACTGAATGACTTTCCACTGCAAGGAAACATGTACTGTGTTGTTACCAAACTATATTCACTCATCTCGATTTTGCAATAACTTCATTGCATGTAATATTATTACAATTGCTATTCATTATTTACATTTTCTGTTGCAAATTGGGAGCTGAAGAGGTTTTGAGAAGCCTGGACACGAATTTTTAACACAGAAACTATCGTGGATTTTATTTGTCAATAAACATTCTGATTTTAAAGAAATATATATTCTTCTTCATTATTATATTATTATTATTATTATTATTATTATTATTATTATTATTATTATTTACACACACACACACACACGTGTATGGTGTAGTGGCCAGCGCCCTTGCGTTTCGATTGAAAGACCTGGGTTCGAACCTGATGTGAGTCAGAAATTATTTATACATACATACATACATACATACATACATATATATATATATATATATATATATATATATATATATATAATGATGTCATTATGTAAACAATGAAACCAACTTTCTCTACGTTGATCAGTTGGGAGAAGTAGCTGATTGATCAAGCTGGCGAAAGCGTGCCCGTACCAAGCATAATCTTCCGTATACTACTTCCTATACTGTACATCTGGTAATTACTTTGAAACGATGTTATTTACCGTCATCATTATTATAACATTCATTAGACCCAAACCTTATGAAGGGAAACGATCTAATCCCCACTCCAGTAGACTGAAAATCACCCACTCCTATAATGCAGCCTTGCAATACCCTTGGAATGCGCCTTAAAACTAATTATATATTTATACATATCTTTGAATAGCCTTCTGCAGTATGGATGGTTATTGCTTTCAAATAAACATAAACTTATCTATTTGACAATAAAGCCATATGATGAAAGATATAGTTTCCTGTCTGCGACTTAAATTTATTAATTTGAATTTATTTTTGTATATATATTGGCCTTTTTCTCCCGTTATGTTTATATTTAATTTTATTGTTAATCTGTATCACTAGTTACCTGTAAAATTATCCGTCGTATCACCCGTCTTTTATCGTGATTATTCACTCTACGGCCGTTCATCTTTTCTCTAATTCATTTTTCCTTAATTCCTTATGTAGGTAGTTATTTGGTTATTCATGCGGTTGCTTATTGATCTATAGTTTTTTCTGTCCGCATTTTCTGTCAGCATTTTTTCTGTCCGCCCTCAGATCTTAAAAACCAATGAGGCTAGAGGGCTGCAAATTGGTATGTTGATCATCCACCCTCCAGTCATCAAATATACCAAATTGCAGCCCCCAGCCTCAGTAGTTTTTATTTCATTTAAGGTTAAAGTTAGACAATCGTGTTTCTGGCAACGATATATGACAGGCCACCACCGGGGCGTGTTTAAAGTTTCATGGGCCGCGACTCATACAACATTATACAGAGACCACCGAAAGATAGATCTATTTTCAGTGGCCTTGATTATACAATGTACAGAAAACTCGACTGCGCCGGAGAAACTTCGGCGCATTTTTTACTTGTTCTCTTTGTGTTTGATCTTATTACTATAATCTCATGTAACAACGAATAAATGACTGAATGACTGGATTAGTTGAATTCACTTGTTTTCTTCTATTTATTTATTCATTTATCTATCTGTTTATTGATTTATCTATTTATTGCATTACAGACAGCGACCGCTCCCACTTCAATCGGGCTACGAGGCTCAACCAAGCCGAAGGAATTCAAGGATTTGCTCCCTGTAGGATTCACTTGTCCTCTCAGGACCTCTTTCAGACATACATAGGATTCATGATAAACAAGAATTCTTGGTTTAAGGAACAGATGAATCGGAAGTGAGTTTTCGGTCTCTTATAGTAGTCAGTACTAACATTTTTTTCTTTATTACGGATAAAGTTAGACGGATTTGTAGATTATTATTATTATTATTATTATTATTATTATTAGCTTGCTGGCGTGCACTACGTGTGCTGGAACCCGGCGCTGCTGTCTCCCCTACTCTCCCGATCCCCTGCCTACCCTGCCCCCACCTGGGGCAGACAAACAGGTTTTCAGGAGGAAGGTGGATGTTTCCCCTACCCTCCTGTTCCCCTACCTACCCCGCCCCGGTTTGCAGGGGCTGGGTGGCTGTGTCATGTCTCCCCTTCTGTCACCTGGGGAAGGACAAACAAGATCCACTCGGATTTCATTATTATTATTATTATTATTATTATTATTATTATTATTATTGTACTTGTTTCTTTGGAAACAAAAATTTTTCACCCTTTTATTAATAGTGACGGTAATGAGAACAATTAATCTGTTTAAGTAGAAAATAATTTTGAATATTACTGTTGGGTAAAATGAAAAACCAGAACTAATTAAAAATGACGAAACACTGATATATACCAAATCTATCCTAAAACAATCTCTTTAAAACGTAATCAACTTCCCAAACGAACCTAACCTAATTCTAGCACTCTCTCTCTCTCTCTCTCTCTCTCTCTCTCTCTCTCTCTCTCTCTCTCTCTCTCCTTCCCAGAATCCAATGGCTACGCTCCTACGGCGTAGTAGGTCACCTTTACAATCAGTTTGTGCGTCCTGGATGTCGCCTCTACTCTCTGAAGGACAGAAGGGGCGTCCTGCAGAGGCTTAGGCTCACCCAGTTACAAGGGGCGCTCCTTATATGGCTTTTGGGGATGTTCTTTGCAGCAGTCATTTTCTTGCTCGAAAGGACACTCAAGAGTGATTTGCTGACGGGATCCTCTTCCGGTGTCTAAATCCGGCATAGAGTAATGTTTACGGAGACAGTTGCTTCTTTAAAGTGTTTCTTTTTATTATTATTATCATTATTATTATTATTGGAGGAACAAATGCATGGTTATGGATGGGTAGGCTACAAATATATATTTAAATTAAATCTAAAAAGAGAATCTTCGGGAATCTGTTCGATTCTGTTTAATTATGTCTCCATTTCAAGACTCATGCTACTAATTATTATTATTATTATTATTATTGTTCACAAAGTGCAAACGTTCTAATTGAACAAGCCTAAATGACTATGCATTTGACAGCCAATATGTGAGAAAGAAAAGTTTTAAATTTCCTAACATCAAAGTAGTCCATTCTTTTATGAAACCTTATGATTTATGTTTCAATTCTATTTGTAGCTCATGCACTAATTGAATTCAAGAAATATAGTTTAAGTTTCCAACATATTGAAATATATTTTAGTCTCCAACATATTTCTGAAGACAGCATCGTTTTCTAACATAAATATTGAATAGAAAATGAAGACTCAATAACTCATGGTAGACTATTTTAAGAATTAGACACCCTTCTCTAAAATGACTCATAACGACCATTTACAGTTAACGCACTTTTATCTACCAGCTGAATTTGTCATGTTCTATAAAATGAACGAAGATTATTCATTGTTTATCAAGATGTAAAGAGAAATTAGCTTTATTTATTTAACAAATTAGCCCATTATAAACTACAAGGCCCATTTTACGCATCACCAATGTTGTTTGGTAATCTTTTCACTAAAATTAGTGCGTTTGTCAAGATATTCCCGTAACAAAGACCTATTGCATGAAATATTATTAAATAATTCTCTGTAGCAAGAATTTATGTAAGAGAAAATAATAAGGAATATCAGAGGCAATTGTGAGGTATTCACCTTGGCTTACTTTGTGAATTGTTCTCCTACTGTTTAAATAAGAACCATATAATTTTTTATTTATATACTGTATGCATATATACCAGGTAATTTAGTTATGCACTAGTTGCTTGTACTTTTCTTTTCATTTACTAAGACCCAAAAGTTTTTTCTAACCTATTTAATTTGTAAACATGATTAATAACTGATTATTACAATTTTGCATTTAGAATTTTTATTGTTCAAAAGACAGGTAGCTCGAAATTTAAAAAGTTTGGAGAGAGAGAGAGAGAGAGAGAGAGAGAGAGAGAGAGAGAGAGAGAGAGAGAGAGAGAGAGAGAACGCCTGGTAGCCTATATGCCAGCTGATGTTTTGTGGATGGAAAAATTTGAAGATTAGTCAGACAACTCTAAGATGTAACGAAATTAGCAATACGAGAGTCCTCTTAATCATCTGACAGGCCAGGTTTATATTACTGTGATTGATTACTTGTTTCTGTTTGGTGAGGGTACGGATTTGAATGGAGGTAATTTTAGGCAGAAAAAAAAGTTCATTAATGACAGTAGGTATGAGGGCGGCGTAAGGCTCCTTTCAGACGTAAGGGGGATATTAATAAGATTTAGGCTAAGCAAAGACGATGTACCAGGCAAAATAAGTTTCGATGATAGGTAGCACTAACCGGCCATGTTATTCCACAAGGGAGTTGATTGTGACGTCGGCAGACAGGACTCTGGAAACTTGTTTTTGACAGCACAAAGTTCTGATATCAGCTGGCAGGGCCACCCAGGTGGGTAACTTTCAGACAGGACAAGATTTAGACAACACGAGGAAGGGTAGAAAAGGCAGGTATCTCTAGACAAAGACGTGTCACAGGCGTTGGGACCTGTCCCCCACTGGCTGTCGGCCTAAGAAACAGGAGATCAGCGCCTGCCCTATGAGTCTACAGAGGCCCTGGAGGACTTTAACTTTAACTTAATGAAGAAGGAATACTAGGTAATGTAATGGGAACTGTTGTCCACAAAACTTAAAAATAATCTTATGGAACAGCTCTGTAACGAAGAAGGATGTGAGAACTACAGTAACAGCAATTTAACTCAAGAAGGGATGAATGTTTTGGAACGGGCCCAAAATGGGAGATGTACAGAGGTAATGGAAATGACAAACTCCATTCTGGTTTTATGGAAGATAGCTGCGCTGGTAGATTCAAGGTATACTGTATTATAGTTTCAGTAAAAGTCATTAGTAAGAAACCAGTTGAGTTTCTGTGGATTTATGCCATGGGAGAAGACATATGGAAGGGTCCTAAGGAAAAGTCGTATTGCACTGATCTGTAAGTGAGAAAGTAAGGAGCACTGGAAAAATGAGGAGTGTTAATAATGGAAACAATAAAAGATAGAATACTGAATTAGGGACACACATCCATACATCCACACACACATCTCTCTCTCTCTCTCTCTCTATACATATATATATATATATATATATATATATATATATATATATATATATATATATATATATACATGGTGTGTGTGTGCGTTTTTTCTTTACTATGACTAATATTGCATCAGCTGCAAATATCAACCTCTCAATGTTCTTGCACTAACACTTCCCTAATCCATCAAACTTAGACCTACATTTATAATTCCTTGGACTTCTCTAATCCTACCATTTAGTGATTAAAAAAAAAAGCCAGGGAAACAATATGCCCTTTTCTGAGACTCACTTTTGACGCCAGAAAAAAGTACACCTTCATCTACATGCTCTACAACAAGTTTCACTTTTATCACAAAAAACTCTGAATGGATTCAGTATATTCCTTCTTTATACATTTTGAATTTTGAATACCTAATCATCGCATTCCCATCAGTTATACCACAGTATGCTTTCCTCTAAGTTTATGTAAGTCAGCTTTCTATTTTCTCCCATACATCCTAAACAGTCGTTTCTTAGCAAAATCTTGATCTATACACCCTCGTCTTTACCTAAACCTACACTGTTCTTCTCCTGTCAGCCCTCCAGTTGCTTGTCATACTATTTACTCTTTCAGGTGTATTAAGAAATTCTTACAATCACTTTCATAACTTTTCTCCTTATAAAAGGAAACAATTACATTCATCACACTTTCCAAGGTAGTATTTCTCTCATCCATACCTTACACATTGTGGCCAGCCACTTAATTAATTTATCACAATCAACTACAGCATTTCCTTTATGATTCCTATATTTCTCTCTGCGTTTACGCCCCTCCTGTATAACTTTATTTTCATAAAGATCTTGCACAAATTTACTAGATTCACTGAATCTCTAGAATAGAAAATGGAATAATATATAATATGTATACACTCACGCAAACACAAATACACACACATATATATAAATATATACATATGTATACTGAAATATACGCAAAACCATACAAACACATACTTCGTTAATGGCAAGTGAACATTTACCATTTTTTCCACATTTCAAAACCATTCTGTTATTAGCAGTTTCATATGTATTTAAATGTTATAAAAAAGAAGAATGTTATGTATGGAAGCTGGTGTGTGCAGATAGGTGTATAAATTAAAAAAAAAATTGCCAATTCAATAATAGTTTAGCAATTTATTGGTAGCATATTATGAAAGTGAACACACATAATATTCTGATCTATCAAGAACATTTGCTAACTTATTAAAGTGCTTTATCCGTTTATTAAAAAATCTTGCAACTTTGTCAAAAGCATATGTTTATTTATAAATAACATTTGCCTACTTGTCCAACGCATTCATTCAGATAATAAGATATTTTGCGAATTTGTACTGACCATTTACATTTGCGAAATTGTCAGTCGCTTTTGTGTATTAATTAGAACCTGAAAAGTTCATCTTAAAGATATTCTCATTTACCAAAGGAATTTGTTACCTGATTAATAAACTTTTCGAATATAAGTAGACTATTGGCTTATTTATTAAGTTCATTTATTAATCTACTTCTATCTGCGTGTTTAGACAGAACATGTGCTCAGTTATCACACATGTTTTGTCTAAACACGCAAATAGAAGTATATTAATAAATGAACTTGTAGATAATCCAATAGCCTACTTATATTCGAAAAATTTATTAATCAGTTAACAAATTCCTCTGGTAAATGAGAATATCTTTGGGATGAATTTTTGATCATTTATCAGCACCATTTGCCACACCATCAATATTGATTTTCAGTTCAGAGGAACGATGCTTCAACGTTAAATTCCCATGAATCCTTATTTATGGGGACTTTGGGAAAGCGCGCATAAAAGCACATTTAATCCTAGTATTTATGCGCCAACTAAGATTGCATTTCCAGTGAAAGTAATGCGATTATATCATGACGAACATAAAACCGGTGTTAAATCTCTCATGAAATGTACAGGTAATTTATCACGTTGTCATAAATTTGTATTTTGGATTTTATCAGACTTGCCTCTTCCTTTTACGTGGCGTTTTCGCACTCAGAAAATACATTAAAGATCTCAAACATTGATAGTTAATGGAAAGTGCTTGGAATTGCCACGTACGATATTCCTCATCCTTGTCACTGGGCAAATATATAGCGCATAAATCATTTCTCACGACAATTCATTGTAGCGATCCAGTCAAAACATCTCCCGGTGATATTCCCTAGTTGCCACAGGGAAACCTCCCAGCAGAGCGTTACTTACGATTCTCAAATCAATTAGCATCAGGAGATAAAACGGGCGACACGGCTTTCGTAGCGTGCCTGTCAAGTACCGGACGCCGATACGTACGTCGCATTCAAACTCGATCCGGTAATGACCGAAGGAGAAATAATATAAGAGCGGATTAAAGGATGTATTGTGGGTGTCCAGGGTCATAGGTCACGGGGCTTTCAACGGTCCACTGGGCACCGTTCTCTTCCACCACTAGCAGCACCTGGCTCAGTGCCATATGGCACGCCTCAGGGGGCTAACTTATGCTTGCTCGCTCTCCGCCTCTGGCCCCTTTCCTCCTAGCCTCCTACCTCCCCTCCTCCCTGGCCACCTCCTTCCGTTCAATGTGCAGTCATTTGCTCGCAAAATAATCCTCAGCAATGGATTCCATGGGCAAAAATATCACGGATCACTTTTCGTTTCTTGTCGAATGATTCCGGAACGACTGGAAAGTATTAGCTACGAGACTTCGTCCCCCGTAGGTTCTCATGTTTACAGTTATCGTACCCGTAGCGACAAACTCTCGTACCTGTTCAGATCGAAAGCCGATGGTTTGACTCTCAGAAATCCGTGTCTTGATAAACGATAAGTAACGTGTAACAATAAAAAAACATTTCGATTAACGTATGGAATAAGAGAAACAGGAGGAATAAGAGAAACTAAATAGTCTTATGATACTATTTTCAAACGAACGAACGAAACCGAGAATAAACAAAACGGCAAGATGCACTAACCTTGCGAAGAGGTTGAAAGTCAGGGGTATGGCCGTTGGGTAAGGTTGTCGGGGACCAGTACCCCGGGCAGGAGCAGCAACAGCATAAGTAACAGCAGCAGAAGCAGCAGAAGCAACAGCAGCACCGTGCGCAAGTTCTGCAAGATGACGAAGCGTGGGTGTGGTTTACATAGAAACACCCGGATGCCCTCGTGCAGTGTTGCTGCATTTGTTGTTGCTGCATTTGTTGTTGCTGCATTTGTTGTTGTTGTTGTTGTTGAACCTGATGAAAAATGACATTAATTCCATTATCTTATCAAAGGCTACAAGTATCGTGCGATTGACATCGTTATTGTATTAGTATATTTATTTTTCGAAGTCTACTGCTATGATTCCAGTTCATATAGGTCTAATAACTTCTTCGAAATCTACTACTAATGATGCCAGCAACATCCTACAGTTGTAGCAACAGCTGTTGTTGTTACTGTTGTATTTGCAAATCAGAAAAAACAAACTATTATCAAACCCGCTGTCACAAAAATCATATGACAATAATTACTCAGACCTCGATATTTATTTGATTATCACCACTCCCTTCTACTATAACTGATAAAAAGAAACACCCAACACCTGTTTTTTGATTTCGTCGTTGTTGTTGTGGGAGAAGCCTTTACCTTCTTAGAAGGGGGCAAGAGAGCAAAGGGAGAAGGTGAGGGGCACGGTGCCAAAGACAAACCCTCGCAAGGACACGGCTCGGTGCACATATAGGATACCCACTCTCACAAAAGGAGCGAAACGAAACCTTTAGAAAAAAAAAAAGACACGCAAGAGAGAGAGAGAGAGAGAGAGAGAGAGAGAGAGAGAGAGAGAGAGAGAGAGAGAGAGAGAGAGAGAGAGAGAATTTATGAGGGAAATTCTTTTGGGAATCTTGATATGAAAGTTTTGGAGAATATAAATGTATACAATATATATATATATATATATATATATATATATATATATATATATATATATATATATATATATATATATATATATATATATATATATATATATATATATATATATATATATATATATATATATATTATCTTTTTTTCTCTCTCTCTCTGTATGCAAGTATGTATGTACATACTTTTGTTTTGCATGAATATGGTTATTTACTTAACCAAATCCATGCAAAAAAAGTATCTACATACGCACACACACACACACACACACACACAGAGAGAGAGAGAGAGAGAGAGAGAGAGAGAGAGAGAGAGAGAGAGAGAGAGAGAGAGAGAGAGAGAGAGAGAGAGAGAGAGAGTTAAGGGTCAACCATCCAGCTAATGATGATGGCTCAAATGATGACGTCGCAAGCTCGTAGGTCAGTGTTGGGGAATGAAGGAGGGGCATGGGCATGGGAGTCTCGGGTAGAATAGAAGAAGCATTGAAAAGAAGAAAACGATGAAATAGCATAAAATGAAAACATAAATAGACAAGAATCAGAAGAAATTATGGGATTGGAAGCTTCTGGCCCCTGTGTGCTTGTTTCATGTGAATAGGTTTCATCTACTGAGTAATAATAATAATAATAATAATAATAACAATAATAATAATAATAATAATAATAATAATAATAATAATAATAATAATAATAATAATGACAGGAAAAAGATATAAAGTGAAAATGGAACGTATGAAAACTTGAATGAATAGGTTTTTAAAAATTTCTAAATGCTAAATATTTTAACATTTTTTCTAAGAAAGGTTCAGAAAACTGCAAGTGACGAGAAACTTTACTGAAATTAATATGTCAAATGAAACATTTACTGTTGATGTCTGAAGGAAAACTTAAATGATTTGATATAATTCAATACTGTTGATGTCTGAAGGAAAACTTAATGATTTGATATAATTCAATAGAGTACAGAATAAAGAACAAGAAAAGAATAGACTCAAAAATAGGATAAAAATGAGCACAATGAATACCACAAAACTTTCACTGTATACATAGGTGAAGAGAAAACAAAGCGAAGAAAGTTTGAAAGTTTAATATCGGAACACACAAAGCCAAGTATTAGGGAAACGCTAATTATAAACAGCTTAAAAAGAAATAGCAAATGTAAACTATAGATCAGGGCCGTCCAACCCCATGCCCCTGGGCCAAAAGTGGCCCGTTTGATTTTGAAAGTGGCCCGCTAGAGAAAAATAAGTAAAAGTATATTTCTCCTTTTTATATCATAAGAATCAGATTTACCACTTATCCTGAATAAAAGAAATATTCCTTGCAAAATCAAAGGAAAGTTTGTCAATTTCTTATTCCTAAATTCTGAGTAATATATATATATATATATATATATATATATATATATATATATATATACATACACATTATATACAAATGTACACACACATACATACATACATACACACAGGTGGTCCGCATGACTTTTGCTTTTTTTTAAGAGTACCAGATTAAACAACTTGGACGGCCATTCATAATGATTGTAATATCACATGTATGTGCTATTACAATAAGGAGGCCATAGGAAAAGCAACCTAGGAACCTTTTCTAGCCCAGGCCGGATGAAAACAAGAAGAAGAAGAAGAAGAAGAAGAAGAAGAAGAAGAAGAAGAAGAAGAAGAAGAAGAAGAAGAAGAAGAAGGATATATTAAAATCATAACCAAAATTCCGTTACGCTGACTAGTCCTCCTTGGTGATAATAATCAGTAAATATATTTTTTCAGAGAGATGCACTCAAGAGGGAGAAATTGAAATACAAAAGAGAGAGAGAGAGAGAGAGAGAGAGAAAGAGAGAGAGAGAGAGAGAAAAATGATTAAGTGTGATATGCAGAGTATTTCAACGTAGAACAAAGGACGAAAGGAGAGAAGTCTGAAGGAGACAGGAAGACAAGAGAAAAAAAGTTTGAACTCAAGAATGATACAAAACTTAACTTGAAAAATTATTGTCTGTTAAAAGCAACATAATCCATTATCCGAGGGAGCCAAAACAATGCTGGCGTGTCAAGGCAGAATAAAACGATAAATTGTAAACAAATAAAGAAAAATGAGCCAGTGCTGAAGAGTTTCAAGCATTTGTAAGGTTTGCGAAGCTACGCGTAAGGTGTCTCGTTTAATGGAATTAGGCACCATTGGGTCTGGTCATTATTCGGACGGGTGAGCACCAGTGCAAGTCTGAGGATGTTGGCTCTTATGGTTCCTTGACTCTGTGAGGCATGCAACCTCATTCCAAAAACAAGTTCTTCGAAACTTGCTTCATACTTTGACGGTCTGGTGCGATCGGTAGTAGCGGAGAAGGACAAAGGAAAATCGAAAAATTTCAAGCAATTTTTACTCATTTTTGCTGAAAAGGTTAATAAAAAATCAGCAAAGAAATGATTGAATTAACCATAATAATAATAATAATAATAATAATAATAATAATAATAATAATAATAATAATAATAATAATAATAATAATAATAATATCGTGTAGAAATCCACAATGATGGAAGAAGAA
>NC_089789.1:31376105-31426105 GCF_040412425.1 Macrobrachium rosenbergii
TTGCAAGGGAAATATAAATAAAAAGAGTTGATGAATAAACAGAAAATATTTGCAAAGCCAAGTTTTCAAAAACTGATTAGTGGAGAAAACACGTTAACGAAAACTAATTAGCGATAAAAACGAATCTAAGAAAAGTGGACAGTGAATAAAAATAATTAGTAAGAAATCGAAGACTGATTAGGTGAATATTTGGCTATTAGTGTTCATTAGGACCATTAGGAATTCAATAGCGTATATGAAAAGATGTAATATTTAAAAAAATTTAATCCTTGTTCAGTGTGAATTAATATTTACTCTCTTAACAGTTAAGGGAAATTACTTAGACTACAAAAATATATAGAGAAACGAATTTGAATTTATAACGATTATTTGGCAAGGTAGAAATTATCAAAGGAATAAAAAAGAATGTTGGGTAAAACTAGGTAATATAAATAAAAAAGCATGTTACGCAAAACTAAATAACGGAAAGATAACGAATATTTTGAGAAGTGAGTATTCGGAACGACAGATTAATAGTCAGCCAAAAGTTTGTGAAAAATTACTCGCCTTAGAACTCATGAAAACTATCTTAAAAAAGAACATTAGGAAAAAGTCATAACTAGAAATAAAGAAAACTCGAATGTAAGCCACAAATACCACATGGAGATAATTAAAGACATGAAAAACAGACAGAGGACGAATTACCGAGACAAGAGAAAGAAAAAGGAATAAAAGGAGGAATAAAAGGAAAAGAGTTATATTGAGAGAGAGAGAGAGAGAGAGAGAGAGAGAGAGAGAGAGAGAGTGAAATTAATCGCAAGGTTTATGATAACATTATTGCGAGGAGAGAGAGAGAGAGAGAGAGAGAGAGAGAGAGAGAGAGAGAGAGGGGTGATTCATAAATTATTACTAGGTTAATAATAAAAACTTATTTGTTAGTGCGTGTGCATTAGTTTCTATTTTAAAACAAAATAATTCTAAGGTATACAATAAATACTTTCTTATTAGAGAGGAGAGAGAGTGAGAGAGAGAGAGAGAGAGAGAGAGAGACTAAAACAAAACAATTCTGAGGTTTACAGTGAAAATAAGCTCCAACATTATGAGAGAGAGAGAGAGAGAGAGAGAGAGAGAGAGAGAGAGAGTTAAATCTGGAAGAGAGAGTTAAATCTGGTTCTTTCTAAAGAACTGACTTCCACAAAATTCGCAAGAAATTTAATATGATCTTGTTTGCCCACAAAGGAAAAGGGATGCACGCATGCATGGCGGTTGGTGTAGGATAACTTTTTGGAAGTTAGGGTATATAAGAGGAAATAACATAAACGGTAATCTAAGGAAGGAATTATTATTATTATTGTTGTTGTTATTTTAGTGAATACTAGAGACAGGATTTCATCATAATAGGCCTCTAAGTGATTTGGTGAGAACAAGAATTATAATGACGATAACTGAGATCTGAATTATTATTATTATTATTATTATTATTATTATTATTATTATTATTATTATTACTATTATTATTATTATTATTATTATTATATCGTGTCGAAGGAAGAACCATTACTAGCGTACCACAATCGAAATAGGCAAAAAGTATCTTAGAAAATTAGAGGAAGAATTCTGAATTTTAATGGATTAAAACAAAAGAGAAAAATGAAAAATAGGAAAATACTTAAACTGAGAGAGAGAGAGAGAGAGAGAGAGAGAGAGAGAGAGAGAGAATAGGGGCAGATGGGCGCCTGCCTCAGCGGTTTCAACACGGAGCTTCGAAACCCGTCTCGAGGTGAGTGATTCATTTTGTTCATGGCCCCTCGTTCTGGGAGAAAGAAGTTGTTATATTCTCGTTATATTCTTGTTGAGGGAAAGATTAAGCATGTTGTATGGAAGCTGTTTTGTTATCGAGTCAAATACTAACTTTGCTGTGCTTGGTATCTAGTTATTGTTGTCAGGAAAACAAAATGCTTATTACGTTGTTGGTTTTGACGAAGACTGGAGTTGTTCGGTCAGAGGTTCTTGTTTTAAGGCAGCCGTGCTTTTCGCTTTCGTTCTCTCTGCACAGAAAGCTGCTAATTCTCAGAAATAAATGGTCTGTACCAGTTAGTCAAACAAGGTGCGTCGGATAACGTCCCACTAGTCGTACTTACAATGCTGTCAAATGCATGAACTCCTAATACAAAGGAGAGTAGTTGTATTTCCGGCACAGTAGTCGTATTTTCAGTGTAGTCCAATACAGTAACCTAGTTTTGCTGCAGTATGTTGCGGACGATCAGATACAGCAATTCACCCGCAGTAATTATTTCCTGTGTAGTCAATACAAGTGCTCTATTGCACACAGTTCAATACAGTGAACTCGTAGGCCTACTGTTGTTGCTTTCCCATTGTTGCTTTCCCAGTAAGGTCAACTCGTCCTGTAGTCGCACTTTCATAAGTGCACTTGTCCTGTAGTTGTATATCCAATACAGTAACCCATCATCTACAACTACAGCTACATAAATTCTCAGAATGAGCGAATAACATCTTCCACCTCCTCCTACCCAACAACCCTACTCAGGCCATGTGGATTTAATTCCCCTCTTATAACAGTTCTCCCATCATTTCTTTTCTTCTTTCGCCTTACCTCTTGAAGATTCTGCAAACAGTGACCCATTCCTCAGGCCATAACCCCATCACGACATCCCCAAGAACGCTGTTTCCTAATCTGCTCTTTCTCTCTCTCTCCCTACAGTTTCGGGATCTCTCCTCCCCAGGGGGGCGGGGAGGTTCGCATCTTGATTACTTTCACCCGCGGGATCGTCGGCGCCGGACCTCCAGCGCCAGAGTCATCAATGACGTCATCGACACCTCTGCTACCGTAACGCCATGCGTCAGCCCACCCACAAAACTTTCCACCGTCCCACGCCCGTTATTGGCCATCCGTGCCCACCTCTAACCCCTCATTAAAATCGCCTACAACAGATGCACAACTTTCAGTGCCCCCTTTAACCCCGATAAGACGACTTTAATTACCCCAGATACCCAGCTCCACATGCCCTTATGACCACAGCAAAATTGTCCTAGTAACCCCATTAAAAGTGACCTAATAAAGCAATTATTATTGCCTCATTGGATGTCAAACTCTCCGTTGCCATTAAACACCATCGAAGTTACTCAATTGTTCCACCTCTTCTCGATCGTACTAATAATAAGTAACAGATGCCCAGTTTCCAATATGCCCTTCTTCTCCCATTAAAATGCTCGCAAGATGCCCCAAAAGGTGCCCTAGATCCATGATTTTGACATGAACTTCACTTTGTTTATATCTTTGGTCTTTATCTCTTTCAGCTTAAATCATTTCGTTGAAATGCTTTTACTTCATTTATTGCTTCTTTATTTTGCTTGGGGATATTCTTAGACGTTTCCTTGCCTTCTGATGCTTGTGATATGAATTTCCTTGCTCTGTTTTTTTTTCGGCTGACGATTTTTGCTATCTGGTGCTTTTGACTGGTATCATCTTTCTTTTTAGTTTTCTGTAAAAGAAAACTGTTGTGCCGGCTTTGTCTGTCCGTCCGCACTTTTTTCTGTCAGCACTTTTTCTGTCTGCCCTCGAATCTTAAAAACTACTCAGGCTAGAGGCCTGCAAATTGGTATGTTGATCATCCACCCTCCAATCATCAAACATAACAAATTGCAGCCCTTTAGCCTCAGTAGTTTTGATTTTATTTAAGGTTAGTCGTAATCGTGCTTCTGGCAACGATATAGGATAGGCCACCACCGGGCCGTGGTTAAAGTTTCATGGGCCGCGGCTCATACAGCATTGCACCGAGACCACCGAAAGATAGATCTATTTACGATGGCCTTGATTATAAACTGTAGAGGCTGTACAGAAAACTCGATTGCGCCGAAGAAACTTGGGCGCATTTTTTACTTGTTTGTTTTTGTGATGGCATTTCTTACCATATCTTGCGAGATTTCTTACTTTTCATGTCTTTGGGCTGACTTATCGCAATGGGCCTGATATTTCCTTATGTAACGAAACTCCTCTATATTTACAGATGTATATAAAATGCAAACTCCTCATAAATGAGCCATTGTTCTGGTTGTTGTTGCTTTAATATGATGACTCATGATCACCAGAGCGGTTTGAAAGATGATAAGAAAATTATGTTTCAGGTCATCGGTATCTACAGTCTATTTGTGTCAGTAATGCGTTTTTTGGTTATATTTCTTTATAAATGTTGCCACCGAATGTAAACAGGAAATGATACCTATGTTATAGGCATTGCTTCCTGACCGATTTTGTTTTACAGTAAATTTTTCTTCTTTTCCATCATTACCTTTATTCCTAGGCAATAAAGATAAATTACCAGAGTCTGCAAAACATAGGAAATTTATGTCTCTGCTTTACGTCCATATCAGTTTCTATGAAGCTATACTGGAAATGCTCTTCAAGCGGGATTCTGTAACAACTAATACCTATCTTGAATCAAATAGGATCAGAAACACATAACTGAAATTGTATGTTCAAAGACCGCAGAGTTTATCGTCCCCCGTTCGCACCCCATACAGATGCCGTTATGTTGAAAATCATGGCGTTGCTTATTGTCTTGTCTTCGTGAAATCGAGTAAGATGTGAAGCAAAGAGTGGGAGTTCGCAGGTCATGGACGATTGCCTCGGCAAGTGGGAAAAGAAAAAGGTGAAGAAAAGACGGAAAAATGAACTTTTCTTGTTTTCCTAGGTCATGCAACCGGAAAATCCACCAGATGTGATCGTTTTATTGGCATAAAGTTCGAATACTTTTCATTGAGGTGTTAATTGCCCTTCACAGGAGACACTTTTATGAGGGGCTATTTTATCTCTGTTGACCTAAGCGGCGTACTGGGCATCTGGTGGTCATTCGCCTGCAGTGGGACACAGTCAGGGTGGGGAAGGTCATGGGACTTGCAATCTCACTCCAAAATATTTGCGGAAAACCAGAGGTGCAGCGCCTTTAGGAGACATCCCATAAAGATAAATAAAGATAATGTATATATATAATATATATATATATAAATATACATATATAAATATATATATGCATATATAAATATACATATATATATATATATATATGCATATATAATATATATATATATATATATATATATATATATATATATATATATATATATATATATATATATATATATATATATATATATATATATATATATATAAATAAAAGAAAGGCACAAGGCTTACCCCATATAAAAAAATGAAAGCACGTTAAAACGAAAGAAAGAAGAAAGAAGATAATATATATATTTATATACATAAAATTTTGAGAAACAATACAGTTACACAATAAAGCTTCATCTATTCAATACCCTGACACTTACAAGCGCACACTTATACGACACAGAACAAAAATCAAATCCATTTTTTTTTTCTTTATTCAATGAACGAGGGGCGATTTAGAAAGGCGTCTTCGAGCCGGGACAGCGAACCTCGCAGAGATCGAGAGGAAATCCGCCAAGCGGAACTGACCAGAAATTCTTGTTGTTTTAAAGATATTTATATCCGCGATCACTCAGCCTAAATTGGGCAGGCGAGCAGGCAGGCAGGTGAGTAGCCCCAGGTAAGCTGAGAACTTTTCACACAATTCGGGTAACTTTGTCGACTGCGGAGCCTCGTAGGTCACCTCAGGTCATCTGTGTCTTTCCCTGACACACACCCTTTGCCTTCTCTCTCTCTCTCTCTCTCTCTTTCCTCTCATGAACTTTGCTGTTGGGGTAGCCAAAGTTAAATAAGCTGTTGATGCCCCATCCAAAACCCCTTAAAATAAGTTTATCTCTGCTCTCTCTCTCTCTCTCTCTCTCTCTCAGCGTTTCATATTTACACATCTCTATCGACTTCATTTAAAGGACGGTAAAATCGACGCTTTCAACAGAAACAAATCAAAGGATTTTGGGAACAAGGACAAAGGGAGAGAGCCCCATACTTAAGTAAAACTGATTGAATCTATTGACTCTTGAGTTCATAATTTTCAAACAGAGATTTTTATCATTTATTCTTCTTTAGCTTGGGTAAAATTTTCGTAAAAAAAAAAAAAAAATAGTTTTACGTCATCTTGTAAATCAAGACAAAAAACGGACTAATAGACAAACCGATTCAAAACTAGTTGGCAAAATTTCTTTTGTTTAAGCAAGATTGGTTTGGGCTGTAACAGACAAGCATACGTATATAAGATTATAAAAGAATGCTAACCAGTGTAAAATCAGAACATTTTGCAGCCCCCAATAAAATTCTTGTCAGATTGTTTTATTATATTTCTTTCAAACTGAGTTCAGCTTTGGTAGAAAGTATGACGGAAATATTAGACACAGGAGTAAAGAATTTCACAGAATTATTAGTTTCTTCCCATTATGAATGCATTCAGATTTATCTTAAGTTCACTGTGAGTAGTATTTCAAATTATGTTAAAGCACTGATTTATAGTCATGAGCACAGGAGGTAATTCAATGAAGCCTGACAGAGAATTAAAATAGTGTGAATTTCTGTATTTTTTTCAACATGAAAGCTCGTATCTTATTTTAACAGTTATAAAATGAAATGGGTCCAGAGTAATAATAATAATAATAATAATAATACACATAATAATAATAATAATAATAATAATAATAATAATAATAATAATAATAATAATAATACAATAATAATAATAATTATTATTATTATTATTATTATTATTATTATTATTATTATTATTATTATCATTATTATTAACTGCAACATTCGTAGTGTCGTCAATTATGAACTACCAGCGATGAAATTCATCACATCAAGAACGCCCATTACAAAATTAGATTTGATGTATCAAAGTAAATTTCATATTTTTAAGAAGCGTAATGATGTGAAACTAGAGGAACGTCTAGTAGCCACAAAAATAATTATTACAGCAAACGATTAACAGATCAGTATCAAAACGTTTTTTCCCATTCGTCTTTCTCCGTTTAAGGAAGAACTCCTGAATATGTACGAGCCTTTTGAGTCTCAGCAAGTCTCCACGACCCACCACAGTCAGATAACTACCGCTCGAGAATAGAACATGAGACCCCATTCCGGTGAGGCAAGCGTCCTAACCACTAGCTAGACCACGATGACCCAAATATATGACAAAAAAAAAAAAAAAACTAAAGAATCGGTGTAGTTGGATACTATAGATTTGGGAACTGTATTCAAAACTCCTTGGATGATAATGATGACTATTTGTTATTTCTAAGAAGTTCTAGATAAAATTGTTTCTTTGATAGGCCCCACCGTCCTAACCGATGTCACTGCATTTAATTTGCATATAACTATAAGCAAAATGGAGGTAAATGTGATTAATTCAGACAATAAAAAATGATGGTTCGGTTGTCTGCAATAAATTCAGTTCGCCGTAGGAACTCCCAGGCAAGTCAAGATTTCGAAGTCATTACATAGAATCGAATTGATTTCTAGAAACCACGTTTAATATAAGAATAAATCATATCAACATTAGGATATCGTTTTTGCAATGAGAAGTCATATCCACCTCCTGGAATAATTTTTATGTGAAATTATTTGCACCATAGGAAATCATATGGTACCATTTGCGTGTCAAGAAATAAAACGACCCACAAGAATTCACATTTATGCAAAGAAACAAAATTGCCTGCAAGAAATCACATCCTCTTTAACAATCACATTCATCAAAAGAAAACACATTCACGTTTAGAAATCGCATTCCCAGTAACAAAAAGCTGCCGAGGATGTAAGGAGCACCTCGCTAGGCCATCCATCAATGTCAATTGGCCTTTGCCACCAAGAGACGAAGAGAATCCGTCCATCCAAGCATCTAATCCCAGGTGAAGAGATTAGACATGGGCCTCTATCATCGGTCGACCTATATGGTCTCTCGATATGTGACAGGAAGGGCTGCTGAGGGGAATGGTCGGTAAGTGAGGGGCGGGGTGGGGGGAATGTGGGCTTTTTTGGCAATATGAATGTGGGGTGGGATGTGGGTGCTCAGTATAACGGTGTTGAATGAGGCGGAGGGCGTCTTGTTGCTGTGCTGGGTGGTAAATGAGGGGTTTGAAGTGCTGTTGAAGGTGTAGGGCGTGTGTAAGAGAAAGGAGGCTGTGGGGAACCCTGAGGTAATATGA
Organism: Macrobrachium rosenbergii; assembly: GCF_040412425.1. Classification (NCBI taxonomy): domain Eukaryota; kingdom Metazoa; phylum Arthropoda; class Malacostraca; order Decapoda; family Palaemonidae; genus Macrobrachium; species Macrobrachium rosenbergii. Next base: position 31,384,224 of record NC_089789.1, read on the forward strand.
TAGGGGATTAAGAACTGTTGGTGCTTCGAAATCTTGTATGGAGCTTGCTGGACTAGTGCAATAGGCCTAGTGGTGGTGTGAGATCCTGCAGGGTGAATGTGTTGTGTGACCTGGAGCTTGTGGGAGGTTGGAGTTTAAGATGTCATTGTGAGACCTGGCCCGGTCGTTGACTTAGTAGGGTCTATTAATGGAATGAGGTTCGTGAGGGCGGCATAAGGAAATGTCAGTGAGGGGCTTGGGTGTTTTGGGGAACTGGCAACTTTTGTCACCAGCTACAATCTGTGGGGATTCTTGTGCAGTTGGGTGGCTGGATTGTGGCAGGGGCTGCAGGGGCTTTTGGCTGTGTGGGGCTGTTTTGGAGGATATGCTCAGGTGGGAGGTAGTCTGCTAACGGCTTAGGGGGTTAGGATCTGCTGGGCTCTTTGCGTTAGGGCCCAGTGGGTTGCATGTCCATGAGGAGCCGGGCGGAGTTAATACGGGAAAGCAGCATGAACAGATAATGCACAATTTTGACCAATTACCTGCCATTGAGCCTGAGTGGTTGTTAAGTTCCTTTCAGCCCTCTTGCATTTCCCCCTCGAGTACGGACAATTCACCAGAGGGAGTCCCCCGAGGGTGGGACGAACACCCTCACACGTCCACCCTTCAGTTCTTGAGTTACTGACTGGATAACACCCATGTTTAGGTGACCGGGCGCTTTACTTGGGTTAATGTAAGGCGGCTGAGGTTGATTCAAATTATGGACAACCTGCTTCAGGAGGTGCTTCGTTCGACGGGTTCAAAGTCGACAAAAATTCTAAGTTGTGGCTTTACAAAAGCGATGATATATAATCATTGTTAAGTCTCGAGAGATACGACGATCCCCGCTGCGCGTGGGTGGCGCTGAAGACCGGGGCCCAGATAGCGGGGGAAAATTGATTTCTCTTCTCTCTATTCATTGTGGCGGTGTAAGACTCTTTTATAGACACGTCAGCGGAGCTCACAAAGATGATTATTATTCTTTGCGAATGGTGAATGGCTATCAGCTGAGTCAAAAAAAAAACTGAGATGAGATAATGTACGTTTTATAACACGAGTTTCCTCGTGATAATCTGAAGATCTTTCTTGCAAATGAAAGTTGAAATCTTGCTGGGTAAGCACCGAAAAAAAAAAAAAAAAAAATAAACGACAAAAGAAATAGATCATCATTTTAAAATTCTGGTATCTTTTCTGCCAGTAAATTCTATTTGCCCCAATACTAAAAGGATTTAAAGCAGCTTAATTCAGTACGAGAGAAATTGAGTTACTATCCTTTACACCTGAGAGAGACAATAGGAAGACGAATTATCTAACTGAGTACAAGGTGATGTGTCGTTCACCTTAATGACTCAGGGACGTTTTCTTTATCTTTCAAGAATTTCTTGCTGCCTGTAATATCTTGAGAGCCCCGTTAGCGAAGATAGGAGCGCCGTTCACTTTGCCATATGGGAATTTTGCCATGCTCTCTCTCTCGTTATTGGCCTTTCGAGCCTCATTGGGACTCATTACTGTTCCCATCCGACTCCAGAGGTCAACTGGAAGCCTCGGAGTGACAGATGGCTTCTTCTTTTTTATGAGACAAGGATGTTAACTCTACGGTTTCGAATTTACTTATGTTTATTTTTCTCTCCACTTAAGAAATATTCTGCCTTTCATTTTCTCCTTGGTTTCATATAAGAATTGTAAATAAACTTAAATTTTTTTTCTACACACCCGAATGGTTTTATTACTGACATATTCTTCTAAGGATCCATTCAGTTTCGATAATATTTTATTTCTGTGGACTGTAAATTCATTTTCATTTGCGCATGACAGGTGGATTATCATTTAGTCGTTTCAATTCTTTACTGTGAATCATATATATACATATATGTATGTATATATATATATATATATATATATATATATATATATATATATATATATATATATATATATATATATATATACCATTCTTCCTAATTGCTCTGTTTTCCTCATTTCACGTTCAGCCTCTGCTGTGAAAACTTGATTTGAAAGTTCATATTCTATCTCTCTATTACAAATAAGACAATAACAACATATCAAAAATTAATTTCAAAATTGAAACGGTAAACAATAACATCTCTTAGAATCTACTTTTGGATTTGTTTCCTTCATTATTATTATTATTATTATTATTATTATTATTATTATTACCATTACTATTATTATTATTATTATTATTATTATTATTATTATTATTATTATGTTTGTCTCAGTGATTACATGTCCTCATTAAATAACGAGACAAGGCTGTTCACTTGCAAGGCAAGATTTTGCTGCCATAAATAAGCAATGTACTGTTAGAAACTATACTGTCACTAAATCCTTTGTCTCAGGAACATTATCTGAGAATAACGGGCCACAGTTAGGCCCAGACAGCCAACAATGTTAGATATTCACATTGTTAATACGAGGATTACAAGAACATTGACAAACCCATCAAGATATATTTGCAATAACTTGCGAATTTCGAAACTAATTCTGATAAAGGTATGAACATAATTATGGGAATCGCGTCACCTCATTGCTTCGGTCTTTGTTTTAAAAGCTTTACACAGAGAAGGAGAAGGATAGAGAGGGAAGGAGAGAAATTCTTGGTCTATAATAAACGAGCGCGCGCACACACGCGCATGATGCTGTTTTCCTAAACCAAGGATGGCTGCATGTAAGAAGTAAATCAACAGTCACTGCCACATTCATGCATCGTGGATCGATCCCTGTGCAATATAACAAAAAAAAAATCCTTCCTTGCCATTTGCCATAATTTCATACAGATATATATATACATATATATATAAACATATATATGTATATGTATATATATATATATATATATATATATATATATATATATATATATATATATATATATAATGCATATACAGATACTGTGCAGTAAATCTTCAAGGGACGTATATGCCAACACCCCCCAGCATACCTAGGAGGTCACCTAATCACGCACTGGCCAGACCAAGCTTCGCTTAACTTCGCTGATCGAAGAGAGAGAGAGAGAGAGAGAGAGAGAGAGAGAGAGAGAGATATCCCTATTAAAGGTCCAGACTGCCTTGTGCGTCCAGTTATCCAGGAGACTGTATAATAAATTCCTCAGCGTCCTTGTATGGGACGCGACCCCGTCGTAAAAAAGAATTACCTGTGACGTAATCATATGTTGTTAACACTTAGACTCCTAATAATCGATAACCCCCGGGCCACGGAGGGGAACCTTTTTGGGATGCTGGCTCTCTGGAGATGACTGCGGCTAATTGATGATGGAACTTGTCCTGTATTTCATTCTCATTATTAACACCGTCTTTGTTATCGTAATTTTCTGTCATTAATAGTGGTATTATTTTTGTTGTGAATGCAATTAAAACAAAAATTACTGTTCAGATATTAATGATGATTATAATGATATTGGTGGTTATAACAATTGATCATCGAAAATAAACACTATCAAATAATAATAATAATAATAATAATAATAATAATAATAATAATAATAATAATAATAATAGTGCAGTTAAAATGATATTCCTCATAACAAAATGAGAGGTTTTGTTTCTAGATCATAACACTGAATACGTCTTTTGAAAGACCTTTTGAAAGTCTTTGGAAACTGGAAGTTATAATCCTACACAAATCCCCTTTTTGTATTTCATTTACCCTAAAACCTCATCTAGAGAGTCACCTTCATCTTTTTGTGCGTCCCGTATCGATCGTTCATTCCCCCTCGCAATTGCAGTTCGAACATCATGTTAGTAAATCTAAGCGACGTGTAGAATAAAGACACTTAACATCGCAGTCTAATGAGCAGAACTCAGATCCCCAGCGGAGCCATCAAAGGTCGGCACATCAAACTGATAGTGATTGACAGGTTACACATTCTGGTCCCGCCAGAACAATTGTTCCCCGGAGCCTTCACTAGAGGAGAAAACGCTCGCACCATTTGTTGCGTGAACGCTTGAATAAGGGAGGAAATGGACGCGCCTTTTGTTGCGTTGGTTTTTAAGCAGAGGAGAAAAAGGCTTATTTTCGTTGCGTGAATTCTTAAATAAGGGAGAAAATGCACTCGCCTTTTGTTGCATGGGTTCTTTGGTAAGAGGTAAAAGGCTTCAATTTTTTTGCATGAACTCTTAAATAAGGGAGAATATGAGCTCACCATTTTTTTGCATGAACTCAAAAATAGGGAGGAAATTCCCTCGCCATTTGTTACATGAGCTTTTAAACAAGTGAAAAAATTGACGCATCGTTTGTTGCATGGGTTTTTTAGTGAGAAGGGATAAGGTTTCACTTTTTCTTGCATGAACTCTTAAGTAAGGGCGAAAATTACCTCACCCTTTGGTGCATGGACTTAAACAAAGGAGAAAATTACCTCAGCCATTGTTACGTGGACTTAAAGTAAGGGGAGAAGTCTTCAATTTTTGTTGCATGAATTCTTAAGTAGGAGAATATGAGCTCACTATTTCTTGCATGAATAGTTAAACAGGGGATGAAAGTACCTCACTATTTGTTGCATGCTCTCTTAAAAAACGGAGAAAATGGACGCACCTTTTGTTGCTTGGGTTCTTTGGCGAGATGGAAAAATGCTTCACTTTTTCTTGCATGAACTCTCAAGTAATTGAGAAAATGACCTCACTCGTTGTTGCATTACCCTTAAATAAAGGAGAAAATTGCCGCGCCTTTTGCTGCGTGGGTTCTTAAATGAGAAAAAAGTCCCTAGTTTTTGTTGCATATAGTTTTAAACAAGGGAGAAAATGACCCCATTTGTTGCTTGGACACTTGAATAAGGGTGAAAAATTCTGCACATATTTTTGCATGGGTCTCAAGGAAGGGAAAACATGCATTACTTTTTCTTGCATGAAGTCTTAAGGCATAAAACGGTCACACTTTCACTTTTTTTGTTGCATAGACTTTTAAGTAAGGGGAAAAAGGCTCCACTTTTTAATGCATGAACTCTTAAATAAGGGATAAAATGGCCATGGCTTTTTATGCATAGATTCTTGAGTAAGGGGAAAATACCTCACTTTTTGTTGCATGGACTCTTAAGTAAGGGGGAAATTGCTCCACTGCTTGTTGCATGAACTCTTAAATAAGGGGTAAAACGGCTAATTCGGCCAAGACTTTTTATGCATAGATTCTAGAGTAAGGAGAAAATACCTCACTCTTTTGTTGCATGGACTCCTAAGTAAGGGGGAAAAAGGCTCCACTTTTTGTTGCATGAACTCTTTAGCAAGGGAGAAGACGAACGTACCATTTGCTGCATGAACTCTGGAGTGCAGGGAGAAAAGAATCACACCACGTAAAATGACTCTCAAGTAGAAGTAAAAAAGAACTTTCAAGGTTCCACTAATTTCTGCGGGGACTCCCTAGTGCAGAAGAAAAAAAAGTTTCAGGAACTCTCAAGTAAGGGAGAAAATGTCACACAGTTGCACGGACTCTCAAACATAGGAAAGAATAATAAAACCAGTTTCTCATTGGTTCCTGAGTGAAGAAGAAAATGACAAATGTTCAATGATTTCTAGAGTAATAAGGAGAATGGTCTCAACGATTTCTATAAGGACTGTTGAGTACAGTAAAAGGGAATATTGGCCTAAGACTCTTCATGGTAAGGAGGAAAGAATAAAGGCATAAAGGTTCCGCCACGACTCTTCAGAAGCCGGACCAAACGGCCCCTCCAGTCGGCTACACGAACTCTAGAGAGCAGAACAAGGGAATCGCTCCGAGATCTACGTTCCACGAACTCTTAAAACTCACCAGAAAGCGCAGCAACACGACTGACTAATCGAAACCGCGTAGGTGGGACGAGAACAGCGAGGGGCGAACAAGCTTTTATCAGGCGATACGAGAGTATTCAAGCATACGAAACCAGCGATCCGCTACTTTATCGCCTCGTTGAGAAACTTACGAGACAAAAAGCAAATGTATGATCTGAGCTTGGAATTCATAGGCGTTTTCACGAATAGAAAGTAGCATCGTTTACCCCTGATCATTACTGGCAGTCCTGTCACACCTCAGTGCCGTTTTGTCATACCGAAATTTATACGGCTAGGACAGGCAGCAGCTCTTATCTATTTAAGGTTTCTCTAACAAGGCAACGAGGGTGCTAAGTAAGTAGAAGCGATGTGGACTACTTTCCCCCTTTCATTGCTTTCATTTATCTTTCATCCACACACACATTGTATATATTATATATATGTATATATATATATATATATATATATATATATATATATATATATATATATATATATATATATATGTATATATATATATATATATATATATATATATATATATATATATATATATATATATATATATAAACACACATATATACATACTGTATATATATGTATATATATATATATATATATATATATATATATATATATATATATATATATATATATATATATACATATATACTTTATATATCCTCAGAAATATAACTACCGGGTTATCAGCCGGTAATCGTGTAAAAAGACGGAAATGAAATCTTTATCTTAATTAGACCTTTACAGTCCTCGTTCCTAGGTTAGTACATTATAAAGCTTTCTCATATCTTCAGCCTTATTTGGAGAGAGAGAGAGAGAGAGAGAGAGAGAGAGAGAGAGAGAGAGAGAGAGAGAGAGAGAGAGAGAGAGAGAGAGAGCGTTAAGCATATTTTAACTGTACACACACACACACACACACACACACACACACACACACACACACATATATATATATATATATATATATATATGTATATATATATATATATGTATATATATACAGAAAAATAATGGGTGAGTGAAAATGACACCAATACAAAACGAAAACAAACTGATGAATAGAGAAAAAGTGTCTCAAGAATAAAAAGCACAACATAAATGAGTTACCACAAAAAAAAAAAAAAAACAACAGAAAAATGCGGTTTCCTTAAACTAACATAATGAATTATGTCCATTTATAACGATAAACAGTGCATAATCTGAGGAAGAACATAAGAATTACAAAAATTCATTGATGAAGTCATGACAAGAGCTTTTACCAGAAATGAACGTGCGAAAATTAAAGGCTGATAAGTACGAATAAATTATGAGATCCTTGATTTCCTTTCGGAGAATTAAGCTGCGCCGTTAAAGGCGTGGCTGAAACCTGAGCTTACTTGGCAGTTTATAAAGCGTTTTTTTTTATTTTTTCATTTGTTTGAGCTGGCCGAGGGAAAAAGAGGTGTTTTGATTTTCCGGCCCAAGTTAAGCGAACGCGTTTCTTAATTTCCTGAAGAAGGCAAAGTAATAAGGGCTTTTCTTAATTTCCTGAAGAAGGCTAAGAAATAAGGGTATTTCTTAATTTGTTGGAGAAGGCTAAGTAATAAGGGTTTTCTTAATTTCCTGAAGAAGGCTAGGTAATAAGGGTTTTTCTTAATTTCCTGAAGAAGGCTACGTAATAAGGACTTTTCTTAATCTCCTGAAGACGGCTAAGTAAAAAGTTTCTTAATTTCCCTGAAGAAGACTAAGTAATGAGGGCTTTTTCCCTGAAGAAGACTAAGCTTTTCTTAATTTCCTGAAGAAGGCTAATAATTAGGGTTTCTTTTCCTGAAAAGACTAATAAGGGGTTCTCTTAATTTCCTGAAGAAGGCTACGTAATAAGGGCTTTTCTTAATTTTCCGAAGAAGACTAGGTAACGAGGGCTTTTCTTAATTTCCTGAAGAAGACTAAGTAATAAGGGCTTTTCTTAATTTCCTGAAGAAGCCTAAGTAATAAGGGCTTTTCTTAATTTCCTGAAGAAGGCTAAGTAATAAGGGCATTTCTTAATTTCTGAAGACTAAGTAATGAGGGCTTTTGCTGAAGAAGCTTCTTTCTTAATTTCCTGAAGAGGAGGCTAAGAAGAGGCTTTCTTAATTTCTGGAAGTAATAAAGGCTTTTCTTAATTTTTTCTTAATTTCCTGAAGAAGGCTAAGTAATTAGGGCATTTCTTAATTTCCTGAAGAAGACTAAGTAATAAGGGCTTTTCTTAATTTCCTGAAGAAGGCTAAGTAATTTCTGAAGGGCTTTTTTCTTAATTTTTAAGTAAAAAGACTTAATCTCCTGAAGAAACGCAGGGGACTTTCTTAATTCCCTTAAATTTTCTGAAGGAAGACCTAAAGAATAATAAGGGCGTTTCCTAATTTCCTGAAGAAGGCTAAATAATGAGGGCCTTTCTTAATTACCTGAAGAAGGCTAAGTAATAAGGGTGCTTCTTAATTTCCTGAAGAAGGCAAAGTAATTAGGGCATTTCTTAATTTCCTGAAGAAGGCTAAGTAATAAGGGCATTTCTTAATTTCCTGAAGAAGGCTAAGTAATAAGGGCTTTTCTTAATTTCCTGAAGAAGACTAAGTAATAAGGGCATTTCTTAATTTCCTGAAGAAGGCTAATTTCAAGTAAGTAATAAGGATAAGGGCTTAATTTCTAGAATAAGGGCATTTCTTAATTTCCTGAAGAGGCTAATTTTCTTAATTTCCTGTAAAAGAAGCGTTTCTTAATTCCCTGAAGAAGGCTAAGTAATAAGGGCATTTCTTAATTTCCTGAAGAAGGCTAAGTAATAATGGCCTTTCTTAATTTCCTAAGAAAGGCTAAGTAATAAGGGCGTTTCAATTTCTGAAGGCTAAATTTCTTAATCTCTAAGTAATAAGGGTGCTTCTGAAGAAGGCAAAAGTAATTAGGGCATTTAATTTTCCTGAAGAAGCCTAAGTAATAAGTTTTCTTAATTTCCCTGAAGAAGGCTACATTTTCTTAATTTCTGTAAGTAAGGGCATTTCTTAATATCCTGAAGAAGGCTAAGTAATAATGGTTTTCTTAATTTCCTAAGAATTTCCTGAAGAAGGCTAAGTAATAAGGGCTTTTCTTAATTTCCTGAAGAAGGCTAAGTAATAAAGGCGTTTCTTAATTTCTTAATTTCTTAATTTCTGGAAGGCTGAAGGGGAAATCTCTGAAGCTTAGGACGTTTTCTTAATGAAGAAGGTAATAAGGGCTTTCTTAATATACTGAAGAAGGCAAAGTAATAATGGCCTTTCTTAATTACCTGAAGAAGGCTAAGTAATAAGGGTTTCTTTTCTGAATTTGAGGGCCTTTCTTAATTACCTGAAGAAGCAAAGTAATTGTTTAATTTCTGAAGAAGGCGTTTATTTCTTAATTTCCTGAAGAAGCCTAAGTAATAAGGGCTTTTTTCTTAATTTTCCTGAAGAAGACTGAATATGGCATTTCTTAATTTCCCTGAAGGCTAAGTAATAAGGGCTTTTCTAATTTCCTGAAGACTCCCAATTTCCTGAAGGTTAATAAAGGCTTTTTTTCTTAATTTCCTGAAGAAGTTCCTATAATTTTCCAGGGGAAGGCTTTCTTAATTTCCTGAAGGGCTAAGTAATAAGGGCTTTTTCTTAATTTCCTGAAGAAGCCCTAAGTAATTTTTCTTAATTTCCTGAAATGCTGAGAGGCTTTCTTAATTTCCTGAAGAAGACAAGTAATTTTTCTTAATTTCCTGAAGAAGGCTAAGTAATGCTAGGAATTTCTAAGGGCTTTTAGTTTCAATTTCCTGAGTTAAGTTAATATGGAAAAAGAAGGCAACTTATAATTTCCTGAAGAAGAGGTTAAAGGAAACAAAAGGGCTTTTCTTATTTTAAGGAAGAAAGATTTTCATTTTTAATTTCCTGAAAGAAAGTAATAGGGTTTTCTGGAGGAAAATGGCTTTAATTTCCTGAAGAAAACTAAGTAATAAAGGAAAGGAGAATGTTTTCTTAATTTCCTGAAGACCAGACAAATGATAAAGGCCTTCTTAATTTCCTAAGAAAGGCTAAGTAATATGGGCTTTTATAGAAGATGGGCCTTTCTTAAAATAACCTGAAGAGGCTAAGTAATAAAAGGGTGCTTTAATTTCCTGAAGGAAGGCAAAGTAATTAGGTATTTCTAATTTCCTGAAGTAGTCCTTGCTAACCGACTGACTGACTGAAGACTAAGTAATAAGGGCCAATTTCCGAAGAAGGCTATAATAAGGGTTTTCTATACAATACTGGTCCATGGCTTTCAAGACTTTCTGCTAATAAGTTTCTTAATTTCCTGAAGAAGACTAAGTAATATGATCTGAAGAAGGCTAGGGTTTTCATTTTTGGCCAAAGAATAAGAGGCGTCACTTAATTGCCTGAAAGAAGGCTAAGTAATATTTTCTTTTTCAGAACAAACGTCCTTAATTTTCTGAGAATAAGTACCATTTCTGACTGAAGAAGGCGTGTCTCGAAGAAGGTTGACACTTAATTCCTGAAGAGGCTACATAATAAGGGCATTTCTTAATATCCTGAGAAATATTATTATTTCTTAATTTCCTAAGAAAAGGCTAAGTATTATTTTCTAATTTCCTGAAGAAGTTAATGAGGGCCTTTCTTAATTACCTTAAGTAATATTATTATTCTTAATTCAAATAATTAGAACTTAATTTCCTGAAGAAGCCTAAGTAATAAAGGCTTTTCTAATTTTCTGAAGAAGGCTAAGTAATAAGGGCTTTTCTTAATATCCTGAAGAAGGTTAAATTGGGCGTTCTTAATAGGAAGGCTAAGGTGTTCATTTGGAAGAAGACATTTCTTAATGAGAAGGTAAATGGGCTTTTCAGTTTCATGATTAAGGTTTATGCAAAGTTAATTTCCTATTTTAAGGAAAGAAAGATTTTAATTTTCAAGAAAAGGCTGGAATGAAAACTGAAGATGAATTTCACGAACAGACAAATGATTAAGAGCTTTTTATAAGAAGATGGGTAAAATAACCTAGAAGTAGTTGTGGTGCTAAATTCTCCCTTGCTAACCGACTGACTGACTGACCAGCCTATACTAGAGGCTTTCAAGAACTATCAATTGGCCAAAAAAGACTCACTAATTGCCTGAGTGATCTTTAAGAACAAACTCCTATTTTTTGTCTTTCACTTTTTTTATTATTATTGGTACTGTTAAATAAATTATTATTATTGTTCAAATGAACCCTGCAGCAAACCCACAGATATTTAATATGGTAATTTGGAAGAAGAGAAGGTAAAGGGTAATGCAAAAGTCCTAGTGACTGAATGACTGACATGATGGAGACTGGAGCTCCTGGGAGTGATTAGCTTGGTGAAGCAGAGGGAACTTCAGTTCCAAAACTCGAAGTCTTATTTCTTTTTCTTTTTTTTTTATCATGCGGTGGAAATAAATATCTGCAGCATTATCACCTGCTTGGCGATGTGCTTATTGTCAGCAATTCAAATACATCGGCCAATCAGAGGTAAGACTGAAGTTTCAGCATTATCACCTGCTGATGTTTATTGTCAGCTCAAAGAAGAAGAAGAAGAAGAAGAAGATAAACAAACAACAGGAAAAAGATACAGCCAAAAACCCAGTTTCATTATTTGATTGACACCTCTGAGGGCAACAACCTGGAAACCTACCAAAACCCTCCTTTATCTTTTGTTTTGGTGAATTTCCAGCAAAAATATCTCTATTGCTTCAAACATTTAATACCCAAAACTGTGTCGACTACAGTACAAATCTTAATGAAAGACTCTAGTATTTCAGTGGTTAGGAAATATAAGAAACAGGAGTAAATGCTATTTACAAAAGCAAGGTCAGAAGGGAAAGTAAAAATACTATTTGCTTTCACCTCTCTTGTATAAAGTTCCAAATTCAGCTGAGTCACTCCCTATACCCTTCAACATTAATTTCTACAGTCTCCTGTTTTGGAGCTGACGGTAAATATTCGCGGCCGATGTCATTGAAACTAACTGTGATTGGCTACTTATGCTTTTCAGCACCCAGTATAGGTTGTAGTGATATCAGCTGTAGATTATTGCAACCAGTTTCAGAAAATCTTATTGCAATGTAATTAGATTTTCCATATTCAGACACTCGGGAAACAAATCGAAAAAATTTTTTCGCTTATATTCTTGAAAGGTTCTAAGATTGACATTTTGATGCATTGTTTTTAAAAGCGTTTATTTACTCCTTTACTCAAGTATCGTTAACTTAATAATATTAACTGCTTCATACACTTACTCCGAGACCTAAGAGCAACGCGTGGAACCCCTGCTCACACATTGTACGATTTATTTGTCTTCCTTGTATTGGAAATCAAAGCCTCCCTTTCTATGCCACTTCTACACAATCTTTCCTGCATGTTCTGGGTCTTCGATTCATTCCTCCCAATAATCTAGAATTATACACTCTTTTTACCAACTTACCGTCCTCCATTCTTCCTACATGGTCGAACCATCTCAAAATACTCTAATCCATCCTTTCAACTGCACTAATCTTTCTCCAAATTTCTCGCCATGCCATTCCTTCGCACGCCTCATAATTATACCACACAAACAATTCATCAGAACAGCTTTAATCTTTCTTTTTTAATTCACACTCAGCATCCACACTTTCCTTTCACAAAGGCAAATTATAAGCCTTATACTTTCATAAAGCATTTTCATAAAGTATTTAATTCTTATTACCACCATCATTATTTTCAAATCAAGAAACTAATATCATCATTTACAAAATCCTTTAACGAAAAATATACGAAACTGTATTGAAAATGAACCTATTAATATTCTGCACTTTTTATGCAGATCTCCACGAGCCAAATTACCTGATAAACTTATCTCTTTCGATCAAGTCATTTAGGAAATGAATAAGTCAGTTGATATGAAAGATACCTTGAAAATAGTGACGTGCGGGGCCATAAATCAAATTTTAAAACTGGCTATGCTTTTATTATGGTGAATATTCTCTTAGCGTCATTATATTTGCTACATAGTGGACGAAAAGATGAAGAATAAGAGAACAGAATATCAGTTGCATGAAGACGGAAAAAATAAGAAATTAGTCAACGTAAGAAAAAGAAAACAGTTGATTATATATAAAGGATAATTAAACAAGTTTTACGAGGAAGAAAAAGGACAGTTGTATGAAGACTGATTATGAGAAAAAAATCAGTCTTATGTCGAATAAAAAGAGAGAAAATAAGAAGACCAGCTTCGTGAAAGTCAAAAAGAAATAATATATAAATTCAGTAAATAATAACAAGGAGGAAATCTGCCTTGCAATGAGAATGAAATAAACATATCCTACAAAAAAAAAAGGTCGGAATAAAAAATGAATAATTTCCAGTTAAGCAATTAAAAAAAGAAGAAAATCCATTCACGACCACGAAGGACAAGCATGAGGAGAAGAAAAAGAAGGAGACGAAGAAGAAAAGGAGGAGGAAGAAATAACTCAGTTCCACGAATAAGAAGTGGATTATGATAAAGACTAGACGAGAATGGAGTCAAACAATGGCGGCCGGTGGGCGTGACGGCGGGGGGAATTCGAACACAAGAAAATTATGATCTGCGAGCGCATAATGGTCTGTTCGATCAGTCCGACTACAAAAGACGCTGTCATCGAGGCGGTGTTTAGCTGCGATAATGGATGTTTTATTATTTAAAATACGAAGGACCGGAATATTAATAAGATTTGTTATATAAATACCGAGGGATTATATCCCGGTGTTTTTGCCTTCACCCCGGGATTATGGAGCATTGGAGGCTGCGTTCTTGTCGTCAAGGTTGAACTTGAAACCGTTTTTCAAGGACTGGAGCGTTGTGAGACGCGTTCAGGAGCTCAACGAGGAGCTTGAAACTGTTGGCAGAGCTGGAGTAACGGGAAACGAGTTCACGTGTTAAACGCAAATAATGAAAGTATTTTATCCTTCAAATGTTTTTAGGCTTTTGATTAATTTAAATACTGAATATTGCATGACGCGTCTATCTAGCAAATAGAAAACTTGCAGGTTTTTTAGGGACGAAAATATTATACTACGCGTTCACTTGCATTGCATATCGAGACTTGAAATTAGTCCAGAATATAAGAATATTACAAGATGCGTTCATATGCTAAATGTGAAAATTGGAACTCCTTTCAGGATTGCAATATTGTAAGACACTTTCGTATTATAAATTTAAAGTTTAAAACCTCTCCAACATTAAAGATGTTTTAAGGAGTCCGTTTATTTAAGGTCTCGAACAATGTACGACAAGTTTTTGTACAATAAATGAAACTTTGAACTCTTTTAAACGATTAATCTAATTTTTGAATGAACGTAAAATTGCAAATTAAACAAACACCAAATTATTGCAGACGTGTTCATGTGCCTTTAAGGACTAACGTATCATAAATCACTACATGTGGGACTTAAAACTGTTTGGAAGGAACATAATATTGAGGAACGCTTTCAGAACTTAAATGCTGAGCTGAAAACTGTCTGATGAAAGACGCCTTCAAGCGCAACGTGCAGAACGATATAATATTTCTAGACGACTAGAATATTACAAGACGCGTTTAGATGCTAAATGCAGAACTCACAAAAGGGGATTGAAAACTAAAATATTATAAGACGCCTTCATGTCGTAAAATGCGGAAAAATTGAAAGTGTTTTGCCTTTAACTGAATTTCAATGCGGTGCGTGGTGGATAGGTCAGTTTGCTGCGTCCAAACTGACTTGCTGTAATAAATTAATAAATAGATAAATTAATTTTTCAATTAATTTCTCACTTGCTTACAGTTTTATTTATTTATCACGCTCCTACCTTCCAAAAATGACTTAAGTTGCTTATACTTGGGTCCTTTTATCTATTATCATCTTTGTACATAAACTTACCCTTTTTTCACACATTTAGTTACTAAGACTTTCTGTATGACTTTCTTAACCTAGACTTTCTGTATGACTTTCTTAACCTGGACTTTCTCATGAATTTCTTAACCTAGACTTTCTTATGAATTTCTTAACTTAGACTTCATGTATGACTTTGTTAACCTAGACTTTCTGTATGACTTTGTTAACCTAGACTTTCTGTAAGACTTTGTTAACCTAGACTTTCTTATGAATTTCTTAACTTAGACTTCATGTATGACTTTCTTAACCTAGACTTTCTGTATGACTTTCTTAACCTAGACTTTCTGTAAGACTTTCTTAACCTAGACATTCTGTAAGACTTTCTTAACCTAGGCTTTCTGTATGACTTTCTTAACCTATCTACGCCTTTGTCGGTTGTAAATGTAAAAGTTTTCCTAATTTAACTTAATTATTGATTTATTTACATATTTACTTCTTTTCTTTGACTTTTGGCAACACAGTTGACTCATGGACGAAGAAAGTTTCTCCACAATCAGATCCAATTTCCGTTCTCTAATTGATGTTTTTATGCTCCATGTTGAGTCGTTCAGGGCGAAGCTAAAATGCATATCATCTTAACATCTTGGAGAGAGAGAGAGAGAGAGAGAGAGAGAGAGAGAGAGAGAGAGAGAGAGAGAGAGAGAGAGAGAGAGAGAGAGAGAGAATTAAATGTATAGCTAGCTTTACAGATAGTTATACTGACAGATACATATATTAGGAGAGAGAGAGAGAGAGAGAGAGAGAGAGAGAGAGAGAGAGAGAGAGAGAGAGAGAGAGAGAGAATTAAATTTATAGCTAGCTTTACAGATAGTTAAACTGACAGATAGATATATCAGTAGAGAGAGAGAGAGAGAGAGAGAGAGAGAGAGAGAGAGAGAGAGAGAGAGAGAGAGAGAATTAAATGTATAGCTAGCTTTACAGATAGTTATACTGACAAACAGATATATTAGGAGAGAGAGAGAGAGAGAGAGAGAGAGAGAGAGAATTAAATGTATAGCTAGCTTTACAGATAGTTATACTGACAGATAGATATGTTAAGAGAGAGAGAGAGAGAGAGAGAGAGAGAGAGAGAATTAAATTTATAGCTAGCGTTACAGATAGTTATATTAGTAGAGAGAGAGAGAGAGAGAGAGAGAGAGAGAGAGAGAGAGAGAGAGAGAGAGAGAGAGAGAGAGAAAATTAAATGTATAGCTAGCTTTACAGATAGTTAAACTGACAGACAGATATATTAGTAGAGAGAGAGAGAGAGAGAGAGAGAGAGAGAGAGAGAGAGAGAGAGAGAGAGAGAGAGAGAAAAAATCCGCCTATACACTTGTCTAGAATGTAGGCTAAGCAACAGATACTTTTAAAAGTTCCTGATCTTCTGTATTATCTAGGGGTCATCATAATTGGTTGGCTGAGCACTGGACGGGTCCCACCTCTCTCTCTCTCTCTCTCTCTCTCTCTCTCAGTGATATTATAAGGCAACACAGTTTTCTTTCTACCTCTACTTGAACAATAAAACAAGCATCTCTCTCTCTCTCTCTCTCTCTCTTTATGAATGGGATTAGAAGGAAAAAACTATTTTCTGTCTACCTCTCTTTGAACACTTAAGCAAAGTGTGTCTCTCTGTCTGTCTGCCTGTCCGTCTCTCTCTTTCTCTACCTAAATGAAGAGGAAAATCTATTCTTTTTTTCTCTCCGTCTTTCTCTCTGTCCCAACAACTCTGTTTTCTTCACCCCTCCCCGAAATTTGACTGCCTTCTCACTCCCCCCAACGTCCTCCCCCTTTTCTCTTCTCCTCTGCATCTTTTTTTTTTTTTACTCCAGTCTTTTTGTTTTTGTCTTTTGGTTAAGTTTTTCTGCTTATGGTACTTCTTCGCTCTATCCCGTCTTCACCAGGATAAGAAGAGGGTGTGTCATCGGATGTCAACAACACCAAAAAACAAAAACTACTGGTTTTGTAACAATGATATCTGTTTTCACAGTAAAAAAATTTCTGTCTTTACAGCAAAACAATTTCTGTTTTTAAAACATCACACAGAAGTAACGCTTCTACTCCAAGAAAAAAAATATTTTTTCTTATCTTGCTGATGCAGCAACAAAAACAATCACCTCCTCTTCAGCTTCGAACACAGCTACAGTTATTGATTTTACAGCTGTAAGATAAGCTACTGCTTTTACAACAACAATGACAAAGTCAAGATCTTTTACAGCAGCAGCTATAGCTTCTACAACAGCAATAAAAATCAGAGCTCATGCAACAATAATCGATACTCTTATCTCTAATACTTAATCCCAGAAAATTTATATAAATTCACTTAACAAACTAATTAAAGAAAAGTTCGCGTGTAGTTCACTGACACAAAACCAGTCATCAATTCAACATGAGTTGTTTATCTGGAAATTCAGGATGATCGCAATTAAAGTCTCTCAAAGCTGAATTCATTGCATGAGGAAAGAAGGAAATTCGTATCAAAATCATGGTAAACTTAACTGATAAGGTTTAATATTAATGGGAGAATAAATCAGGTTGAGAGGCTTGAACTGTATAATTTTAACCGCATCTCAGTAACATTAATCGCAGAACAAATTCAATCTAAGAGGCTCTCTTAAATCTTGTATAATTTCAACCACAATTCTATAACAACGGCGTTAACATAATATACACTGAAGTCGAGTGAGAATGAATTAAGAATAGATTCAAAATTAACTCAGGCTTGTTAATCAACACTTAACCAGAAATGGGAAAAACTGAAGCTGATCAAAGCAAAGTTAAATAGTTTCAACACAATTACCTTAGGACTGTATTTGTCGTACAATTCAATTTTGATGAATCCACATTACCACATTACATTTCAAATGGAATAAATCTGAGCGGAATTTAAAGAAGAATCATAAGCTGAATTATTGCAATTTCATTTTAAAGAATTATCTGCTGATAGTTCAACGACAGGTCAAATATACTGTACAGCCGATAATAATTATATATTGCATTAAAATCGAGGAAAGCCGTATTTAGGCTACAGGCCAGTGATAGGAGATCTTGGACGGGTTGGACGGAAAGGTTGGAGAAAAAAGGGATAATAAAAGCGTGAAACATGAAGAAAGATAAGAGAAACAGGTTGAAAAAATTAGTAGATGGATTAGACTATTTGGTGGCCTTAACAGCATGGACGCTTTGGGTGTACCATGTTTAATGATAAATTTCCCCAACAAGCTAATGTATTATATGGTGCATCATGGGCAGTTAAAATGACAGATCAAATATGTAAAGTCGCTGGCTATGTACAAGGCAGTATATTCATGATAATATAATGCATTATACCAAATATATAATCTGTTGCTATAAATAATCATACCTTTTTAAAATGAAGCCTCCCACAGTGCAAACTAAAATACGCAGCCGTTCGAATTAGAACTTTGATACTGAGCAGCAAATAAGTTAAGAAGCTACTTAAGAAGACTTAAGAAAGCTATCAACTAAAACGATGTCATATGTTCAACTCCACTGTCCTGGAAGATGCTCAGAATAGTCCATTCCTTTCCAGGATATGTTACAGAGTAACCAATTAGTCTCATGATTAAGCACTGGAAGATGATAAGAAAGTCAGTAGTAATTAAGGTGCAAGATCTCGAGGACAAACGCTTTCACTTTTTCCTGTCACTGGCCAGGATAAGCCGTTAAAGCAGCCTTTGCTTTTCTTCTCAAAGATGATAGATTCCATTCTGTGAAAGCTTGCTTTGTAATTTAGAAATGCAGTTAACTGGTTTAATAATAATAATAATAATAATAATAATAATAATAATAATAATATCATCTTAAAAAGAATACCTTTTTCGTCTCTCGCTTCACTTATGATTAAGCCACACTCTTCTTCTTTCCCTTTTCTTGCATGTTATGAACCTCAGTTGCAAAAGAGTCCTACCGGTCTTTAAACAAGTAGTTCCGCCTGTTTAAAGAATGTACGTTACTGAGGCAGAAAAAAAAAAAACGAAAGCAGGGAAAGAAGACCTAAGCATGATGGTAAAGGGAAATAAGCAATCACGATTTGCTCCTGGTTAGTGACTCATCTCAATTTTCCGTTCATCGTTTTCAACCTCTTATGGAGAAGAAACATTATGTAAGAGACCAGTCAGTGCTCGGGTTCCCGTGCAAATCTTACGCCATTAAGAGGCGCTATCTCATATTGATATCTGTGATGATCTGCGCTGTAAAGACAAAGAACGGCTTGGTTTAGATGTTACCAGTCATCATGAAATGTCTGTCCTCCAGTAGGTTAAGAAACCACCGCGTCTCAATATACTGGATCCAGTTCCATGAGATATTTCTGCAATGGTTGGGTCCACGAGTGTGAGGTAATTAGGGTGTGCGGGTGCGAGAAATGGACATTTCGGTGAATCATTACATACCCTCTGCCCCTGACGAGGAAGTTGCCAATTGAAATCTGGTGTCAGTTGTGAAATGATAGGCTTCTGTGGCATTACTAAATGTCGCTCTACTATTCAACTGGCGTGGTCATATGGAGAGAAAAGTAAGCATATTTCGGTGGTCTCTGCCAATCTCCTTTTACTTATTTTGACCCGGGCCATTTAACACTCAGACAAACACACACACACACACCGTGAAAAGAGATCAAGATTAGGGTTATTTCCTAGAGGGGAGAAGAAATCAAAGTACTGAAATGTAGGGTGAAATTATAAGTTTAAGCACAATTAAAATCAAAAGTCCAAACCCCTCTAGCAAGAACAAGGTAACGGCAGGCTTCATCAGGTCACAACTTTCGCCGTCACTCGAGACCTGGGTTGACCAGTAGAAATGCATTGACTGACCTTCCCAAAAAGGTCTCGTAAGATTCCATGCCCCTAACTGATCAGGAATCATCTGAAAAAAAAAAAAACAACGAGAAAAAATATATCATCCGGAAAAGAAATCGTGAATCAGCACCGGGATTCTTTGATGAGAGAGAGAGAGAGAGAGAGAGAGAGAGAGAGAGAGAGAGAGAGAGAGAGAAACCAAAACGTTTTGGAAGGATAAGAAAGGGGCCAAGGTCTTGTGACTTCCAGTCACATTCCATTTGGGAAAGTAATGCCTAAATAAGGAATGCTATCTCCCTCTGAGGTCACTTGCTAAGAGAATGGATGATACACACACACAAGCACACAAGTATTTACACACATACATATAATATATACTGTACTTTATATATATATATATATATATATATATATATATATATATATAAAATTGTGTACATAATCACTATTAAACCATTTGTGCTTACTGATAATGGTTCAAGACAAACAAAGACACCAGTTAGTTCTAAGTTTATTTTTAAATGAATCCCCTCCCCCCCAAATAAAAAACACTCCCGCACTTAAGGCGTTGCTATTCCTGTATGTAAATATATACATATGTATGTATGTATGTATGTATTATATATATATATATGTATATATGTACGTATGTATGTATACATACGTCTTCGTCTTCGGGTGAGGCTGATATCCCCACGTCCTTTCTATATCGGATGCAATCCACCCCAGTCGACAAACTACCAGGTATATAATTCACTGCTTTGCCTACATAGGCCCAATGGGTTTTTAAGAAACTTGCAGGCCATATCGCTGGTGAGGGGACTATCATGACCTCTAAAGAGAGAGAGAGAGAGAGAGAGAGCGCTCTACACTCGGACCAAGATGACCAGCCTTCCCGAAGTGATGCCTTTAAAAACTCACCTAAGCAATTTCACCGTAAGTCATGGGCCAACTTTTGCTTTTATGATGTTGCTTCCGAGAGAGAGAGAGAGAGAGAGAGAGAGAGAGAGAGAGAGAGAGAGAGAGAGAGAGAGAGAGATGCTGCAAAGGAGCTGCTATCACCAGAAGGGTGTGTCGACTGTGCCGTCGCTTTTTCGATGTTCGCTTGTTTTTCTCTGTTCATGTGGATTAGGGGCGAATGGAGCTGCCACCTGTCGGGAACTGATGAAGGCTTATCGTTTCAAATCGTCAGTTACCAAATCATTTTGGTTAATAAAGGTTCGATGGAATTGTGGCCTCACGTCGGTAAAACTCAATTTATGAAAATTTTCTTTAGATGATTTCACTTAGATGGAGGTTTAAATTTAGTCCTTTTCATAGAGATTATAATGACATTATTTTGTTACTAGGATTAGAATTGAAACTTAAAATTGATAATTATTTCTTTGATTTGCCTGTCATTCTACCAAAACATCTTTGTAAAATTCAAAACACATAAATACAGGGCGTTCCACGCATAAATAAATACTATTGCCTTGGTAATTGCAGTCGTTTTTATTATGTGTTGATAACCTTCATCGTATATGGCTTAATCATTATCCATACGCAAAACTACAGCAATCAACTTATCAGAAACAAACAGCGCAAACAAACTAACAAACAAACACAGGAATCAGTTTCAGCGATAAAGCGGTAATAAAACCAAGCTGTTTTATGCACCGAAATCCTCTTTTTTTTCAGAATGATTCATTTTTACTCATGTGCAAAACACCATACATAACCTAGCCTAACTGATCAGAACAAACAAAAACAAACAAAAAACAAAGAAACAAGAAACAAACACATAAAGACGCAAGCACATAAACAGAAAAGAAACAAACAAGGCGCAAACAAATAATAAACAAACAAACAAAAATCCAAACAAATAAAAAACAATAACCCAAGCAAATAAAACTAACAAACCAAGGCACAAACCAAATAAGAACAAACAAACGAACCATGACACACAAAAAAAAAAAGCCATAAAAAAAAAAAACGAAAACAAACAGGCATCAGCCTCAGAGACAAAGCGATAATCACACGGGAGTGGGCTTGCAAACAGGTACGATACGGCCACACACAAACGCGTACGCATTTGTCAGTGTTTTGTTTACTCCCACACCGACAAGTTCCCACTTTTTGATTGACATTTCGGGCGATGGGGTTAAGAGATTGGGTTAAAAAAGCCCCTGGTCTGCCCCAGACGCTTTGATTTATTCGATGCAGGCCAGTGTCGGACTGTTCTTGTTGTTATTGTTGTTGCTGATGTTGTTTTAGTTTATGTTGGCCTTATGCCAGCACGGACTCTTGCTCTTGGACAGCCACTAGGTCGCGGGCTGTTTGAATTAGGTATTTATATAAAAAAATTAAAAACTGTACGTCACTTTCGTTCTTTATGTGTTTTGATGGAACATAGAATATAAGTGACTACTGAATTATTATCACGCAAAATATGTATAATATATTAAGTAATTTGATGCAAATAGAGGAATATGGAAATTGCTGTTCGCTAATATAAAGGTCTCGAGCACATTTTTCTTAAATTTTTCATAAACACGTAAATTTTCGAACCAAGGAGGGATGCATTTCATTCTCTTCTAGATCTCAGATACGAATTGTGTAGCCATTTGCTATTGTAGAATCGAACTAGAACTGTTGAGATTCATGACAAATTAAACTATAAAAGTAAATACTATCACACGATGATTAGCACGGTACTTCACCTCATCAAGCAAATGTTTTCACGAAACATTTCAATAAAAATTTTCGTATGCAACAAATGGTATCGAGAAAGTTACGACGAAAAGCTGAACATTACTGGCAAAAAGTACATCAAAAAACCCCATGATATCCACAGATTTAACCACAAAATTTAAATGACGGGATTCCATATTACCCAGCATAGGCTGCCATTAAAGTGCCTTAATGAAGCTCTATAGTACTATCTAAGAAAGTAATTCTTCGGAAATTGCATAACACCTTTTCATTACACGTAGAAGAATTTGCCGTAAAACTTAATCCGTAACACACGATAAATGCTTCGGCGAAGTACGTTTCACAGACTCATTCTGATAATCAGTAAAGGTTACCAATAGAGTGGCATTATAAACATTATTAATATCCAGCAAATATTTCCTTAAAAACTGTTACTAAGCTGCAATATCTCAAACTCTTCGGCGAAATTTACAGCACAAAGCTCCCTTATACTATGTAAAGCACTTCCACAAAAGCTGCATTGCAATGCGTTATTACATTCAGCAAAAGCCACCACGATATTCACGTTCGAAAGATCCACAAAATTCGATAAGCTCCTCCTGGACAAATTACATCGCAAACTTCAATACCATTAAACCAATTCTGCAGTAAAACTTGCATAACGAAACCCCATAATATTCAGCAAATGCTTCGCGAATACTGTACTACAAACCACTGCAATATCCAGCAAATGCTGCCGCGAAAGTGGCAGCAAAAAAAATCCAAATATCCCGCAAATGCTGCCCGCCACTGTGTACACAGAAAACCCACGCTGGTCACTTCAGCGGCCAATTCAGGCGTTCTAATCTTAACAGAGCCTTATAAACAGGGTATCTGCTTGCGATATCGTATAGCATCGCAAGAAAAAGACAGGGTTAATCTGCCTTCAAGGTGCGGAGATCCCTCTGGACGCGGTGTGGGAGGAGACTAGTGGAGGATCTTGCTCGGTTCTAAATGACTGAAGTTTTTGTTCAGGTTTTGTTTAATATTCATGTGTTTCTTTATACATGATGAATGCAGTACTTTGTTGGTGTGGTAGTTATAAATGATACGGATTATAAAATGAGTCACAATGCTTAATAGTATTTGATATCTTAATACCATTTTCATACTAATATAAAACGTGGGTAGAGGCTAAAGAATCTTTCTTGAACAAAACAAGTATAATATTTTAGATGTTTAGAATCGATGTAGTCTACCCTAATCAAAATGAAAATGGGATTTTTCTTTTTTGGAATAACGTCAGAATTAAAAGATACAAAATCTGTCTTCATGCTTTATTACATTTAATATCCTCAATATTTCTTTCATGCTCATGCTGAGAACCTGTCAGTTTGAACTCAAACCTTTCTCTTTCGTTACTTCTATTTTTTTCTTTGTTTAAATCAAACGATTAATTCTGAGAAAAATTTATGCGAAACTATGCACCTACCTAGCTCTGGTTTATTATTATTATTATTATTATTATTATTATTATTATTATTATTATTATTATTATTATTATTATTATTATCTTACACACATTCGCATTAAAAAGGTAAAAAACCCGATAACTTGTACTGCAAATCCATATATGAATTAAAATGAAAGGATAAGAGAATTACGTTTTAATTCCAGTGAAAACAAAGACATGTATCAACTTAATAAGGAAATCTCTCTGAGGACAGTAGCAGAATTTTCCTTTTTAATTTAAATAATACTTAGTGAGGGTAAGAAGACCTAACAGGATAACTTTTGATAACAGTATCTACGTAGTTATTATAGTTATGAGCAAATATAAATAACAATTCTTCAAGCCATTTTCGATAAAAAAAAGCCAAAAAAAGAGAGGATATTATTATAAGAATGGCAGAGCGAATTATCGGAAGCATTTGGCCTTTATACGGTCATCACATATAGCAGGCATTGTAAATAATATTTATCTCTCTGGCGACACAGAGTGATGTCATTTAAGAGATGCAAAAAAAAAAAAAAGAATAAAATAAAGCGTTTATTCTAAGGCAACACATCTTTGACTTATAATTTAGGTGTTAGCCCACGCGTGTCAGGTATTTCCATAATATTTGACATTTACAGGCATATCAATTCTCAAGTTATTCTGCCGAAATGAATGGGGTGCGGATCCAACGGCGGCAAGACGACTATAGATAATGTCACCTAAAAGGTTATAGGACATAATGAAGAAATATACATGAGAACTAAATGAGGAAACCTCCCTTTAATTTCTTATGCTGCGGATAACATGCGTTGTAAGTCTCAAGGAACTGACACTCAATGAGATTTTGCTATAAAAGTAATAGGAGAAGTCTTTGATATATAAGTAACAAGAGAAGTCAGCGATTCCTTCATAACTGCTGTGTCTAAAATTCTCAGCCTAGGACTAGATTATATTAAGGACTATATTTGGTTGTATATACTTCCGACTGAAATTCACGTAAGAAAGGTTTTGTTTTTCTTTCTCATTTATTCATCTTTATGAAAAGCAACTTCATGAGGAATTGTTATCTTTATGGTTATTACGATAATCAACGCAATTAATGTTGCTCCTGTTGCGATGTAAATGAGTAACTTCATTAATATGATGATAGTAATTATTATTATTGTTATTATTATTATTATTATTATTATTATTATTATTATTATTTTGGGTACCATTAAAATAACGTTATGACTCACTGTTAAGAAGTCCGGAATAATATGACTTTACATCACGCTTTAAAGTGTATTAATACTTTTAATTCATTTTGGGTACCATCAAAATAACGTAATGACTCATTGTTAAGAAGTCCGGAATAATAGGACTTTACATCACGTTTCAAACTGTGTTAATACTTTCTAATTCTCAGTAAAACCACATAAGGTCATATTATTATTATTATTATTATTATTATTATTATTATTATTATTATTATTATTATTATTATTATTATGAAGTTGTTGATGGTGCTATCATTTTGAAGCTATTCTCATTTTCATTTTTGCTGTCATAGTGAAACCATTATCACTATTTATATCATTATCTGAACAAGAATTCAACTGTTATTATTGTATAATATCCAGCTAAATAGCTTGCCTAAAATCATAATCATCTCGTCAGTTTAATGACCTCGCCACCAGCCGATAAGAAACCGCCGGATCATGGATGTTCTATACGTCTGCAACACCCCGCTGAATATTCCTGACGCAAACAGGTACAGATAACGCGATATGAGACGTCATTTCCATTCGAAACGAGGCAACTCTTACAGTAAAACGCCCATGTCCCTAGAAAGCTAACTCCTCCTGAGTTCCGTCTTCCTTTAACAGCTTAATTAGAGATTGCGAATGTCGTGAAAACTCGACAACTGGTTTTTAAACCAGACGAGTTTTAATTTCTCTCTTTCGTAATCTCTCTCTCTCTCTCTCTCTCTTTTCCAAAGTCGATGAGACTATCTCGAGACAAGGAGGGTTAGAGTAGGTTTTAATCTGTCCGCTCTCTTCTGCAATGGATTCGTTACTCCTCAATATAGGCTCTTAAGTTTCCCGGATTTGAAGAAACTTTTGGAGTTCCTGATGGTCTTGGCTCATTTCGTATAAGGTGTTTTAATCAGAGCCTTTTTGCAAGTTTTTTCTTTTTTAATTTGGTTGCTTAAATGACCGGATTTGTAAGGCCTTCGGGAGTGCCTAACGACTATAGGACATATATAAACAGTTGAAATGAAAACTTCCATTTCTTAAGACTTTCCTTAGGGTACAGTTGCATAAACCAAATGCTTTTGAAAATCTTCAGGAATACCAAATGATTTGAGCTTAATCTATGAAAATTGTCTCTTAGTAATATAGTCACCTTTCAGGGTTCTTGTACCAAAATTATTCTGATTTTCGAGACCTCCAAGAATATTTGAGGGTTTCAAGTATTTTCGGATTTGGAATATCACGATTGCACTGCATAACCGATATGTTCCACTGGTTTTAATTAAGTCCACAAGGAAATATTTTGCACTTATGAAGAGCTTAAAAGAAGACGCCGTGAATCGAACTAATTTCATGAAAATAGCCGGTAAAAATGCCGGTATAAAAATGCATTAACCTCAGCCGGTATAAAAATGCATTAACCTCAGCCGGCATAAATATGCATTAACCTCAGCCGGTAAAAATGCATTAACCTCAGCCGGTATAAAAATGCATTAACCTCAGCCGGTATAAAAATGCATTAACCTCAGCCAGTAAAAATGCATTAACCTCAGCCGGTATAAAAATGCGTTAACCTCAGCCGGTATAAAAATGCATTAACCTCAACCGGTATAAAAATGCATTAACCTCAGCCGGTAAAAATGCATTAACCTCAGCCGGTAAAAATGCATTAACCTCAGCCAGTATAAAAATGCATTGACCTCAGCCGGTAAAAATGCATTAACCTCAGCCGGTAAAAAAATGCATTAACCTCAGCCGGTAAAAATGCATTAACCTCAGCCGGTAAAAAAAATGCATTAACCTCAGCCGGTAAAAAAATGCATTAACCTCAGCCGGTAAAAATGCATTAACCTCAGCCGGTAAAAAAATGCATTAACCTCAGCCGGTAAAAATGCATTAACCTCAGTCCTGCATGAATAATCTCATTTACTTCGTTCAGCTTACTTATAATAAATCTTAAGAGCTGAAAGAGCTTTCAAACAAAATGCAGTGACTCACATTTACTTGACAACATTTTTGTCCATGGAACCCCAAGAAAATTTTTCAGGCACAAGGGGAAAACTTTCGCCTGTCAGGAGTTTGTCTTGGATCAAATTCCATACGTTTACTTGGTTAAATTTTCTCATGAAATCGCACTAAATTTTCAAGATTTCCAGGCAAACTAAGGTCAGTTTCACTCATTAGGCAATCTTTTATATCACAATCCATGGAATTTCCAGTATTTTCCGGAGAAATTTGCCACGACTTTCTTTCCATCAATCAATTTTCCGGTAATAAGAGAAATTAGAATTAAGAAATTAGACATTATCGGTATTGTAATATGACTGTCGTTCATATGATTAGTTATCCATACAACACTTATGTCATTTATAAACGTTCCATGATATATGTAGGTATGTTAGAATACTTATAACCTGTAAAAACGTTCCATAACATAACTAGATATGCTAAATGAGTCTTAATCAGTTATATTTTCTCACAAGACTCCGTGGAATAAAGAAACTAAATTCTTTCGTAAAATATCGCTAAATAAAATTCAAGCAAGGAAACTCACTTGAAATATTATGGCTTCCGTTCTTGAAGTGATGAACATTTTCAGATATAATATCATGATTTTCGTCCATTGAAAAAAAAAAGACAACGAAGTTAAGAGAATTGTCAATGCATCTGGTTAACCTACAATTACAGAACGAATAAAAAAGGTTTTCGCAACTTTCATTAGTTTTAAATGAGCAAGCCACTTAGACATGGGTTAATGATACTATGAACATGTAAGTATCTCCGATGACGCTGCTGTTAGTGTCCTTATTTTATGCCAACCTTGTGCCAGTTCCTGTTTCTGTAATACGTGCACTGATCAACGAATATCGAGTAAGAATACAAACAACGGTGTGAATACGGGTACTATAATGGACACATGGCTGCTCAAGAAAATAAAAAGATAAATAAAAGAAAGAATTCTACAGAATCTTAAATATTAGAACCCCAATTCCTTATATTACCTTTGCATAAAGCTCACCAAAACTGAAAGGGCTCAGTGAATTTTTATATCAAACAGCCATGAAAGTTGGTTAAGGGAAATTAAGTAAAAGTTTGCCAGAACTGAAGGTTATCTCATATTTCCATAGAAATATAAATTTCTGTCTTCCAGATATCTATTATTCGGCCTAAGGACACTGGACGGCAGGAATTCCTTAACTAGTAGGCCAAAACTGTTGTAAGTCTTGTTTACTATAGTTATCGACATTTAACGTCTGTAAACGTAAATTTAACGACTACGGGAACGAAATTTATATGCTGGTCAAGGAGCAAGAATCCGTGATAACACATAAGTTAAAAATGAGAAGAAATTTCTTCGGCGCAATCGAGTTTTCTGTGCAGCGTATAATTCTGTATGAAACTGTCAGCCACGGTCCATTAAACCCTCAGCCAGCCGTGGTGGCCTGTGTTGGTGCGGTGCCAGACGCACGATCATGGCTAACTTTAACCTTATATAAAATAAAAACTGCTGAGGCTTAGAGGGCTCCAATTGGTATGTTTGATGACTGGAGGGTGGAGGATCAACATACCAATTTGCAGCCGTTTAGCCTCAATAGTTTTTAAGATTTGACGGCGAACAGAAAAAGTGCGAACAGACAGACAAATAGCCATGTCAACAGTTTTCTTTTACAGAAAACTAAAAGCTTAACCTTTGAAGATAGAAACACTGACATCTGTCAGTCTCTTTGCAGTGAACTTCTGTCTTCTGCAATTCTGCCAGTCCCAAGCCCGAATATAAGAGGAGGGTTGGGCTTAAGGCTGACTGACGACCGCAAACTCACAGTGTATCAAGCTTCACCGGAAGCTTGCAACAGATCTAAGCGGTATGATACAACCAGCAACGTGTAATGATAAGGTCCGAAAGGCAACGCAATAAAAGCTCGATTTCCAGTGATGTTTTTTCACCTACGGGCAAAGTAAATGGAGTAAGAATAAAATGAAGTGATAATCTCATCCCGAAGGTGAAAGCAAACCAGTATTGCAATCTAGCGGGAAGGACCACTGCGAGATTTAATTTTCTCAGTTGGATAAAATTCCGAACGATCAGTTTTTAAAAAATGAAATTTTCCTTTATCAGGAATCACTGACTAATTTTTTTTTTTTTACGAATTGATACTCATAGCAGACTCCTAATTTTTTTCGATAGGTTTCTGTGTATCGTTTTCTAGGATGAAGTAGCTAGCCTATGCACAGGAGCTTATATGTCTTGTGTAACAGCTTTCTTAAGAGGTCACCTTTCCGAATAATGGCCAGACCTACGTTTTTCACTTTAATAAATATCACGTGTAAAAAAAATGCAAATGTAAAAAATGTAAAAAATTGGTGCATTTTCTATAAGAAATAAGTTTATTTGCCATCCATGAGTTCATGGTAACAGTTTATTTACTGATTAAACTAATAATTCATATCATGGCAATTTTTTTAGGTCACAACATACTTAGAAGCCATAAATGGAATCTAACTATAATTAATTGTGCATTTTTAAAATTAAATTACCATTAAAATTATGACAAATTTTTTTATCCACTCTAAACCCCCCCCCTTTTTTTTAATAACAATGCAAATTTTCTTTATGTGATTTAGAATGCATACAACAAATTCATCGTTCAGTTTAAGAAAATAGCTGAAATATGATTTTGCAAATGTTTCTGAATCAGTTGAGAGAGAGAGAGAGAGAGAGAGAGAGAGAGAGAGAGAGAGAGAGAGAGAGAGAGAGAGAGAGAGAGAGAGATAATAATTGAGAATATTTCTTTGCTTTTAATTCAGGAAGAGATAGGGGTAGAAAGAGCATATATTATTCGGACCTTCACTTTCTTCTTTTGGTTTAGCGAGAGAAAGAGAGAATAAATATTTGAACTTTCGCCTTCTTACCTTTAGCTGAGAGAGAGAGAGAGAGAGAGAGAGAGAGAGAGAGAGAGAGAGAGTAATAATTTGGGTCACTGAATTTGTGTGGGCGGACAAGTGGTCCCTTAACATAAGGTACTTACACACGACACCCTGGTTCGTTAACTAGGTTCTATCTTTTTTTTATATTGAAACTGTGCCAAGTTTACGTAGAACTCACAGAAGGGCAGATTTGGACTCCTAATTCAAGGCTAAAAGACCCTTCTCAACATTTTTCTCACTGGAAAAAAATGTATTCTTTCCTCGATTACGAAATTTCTACACTTTTTTCCGTTCTAATTTTACCTTAGGTCATCATTAAAGATGAAGATTTTTTTTTCAAGTTGTTATAAAAGTGCTCTTTGAATCTCACGTATCTTTTTGAGGAATATTTTAGAACTTTGTATAGCGATAATATTCCTGTTTGTCTTTCAAAATATGCCGGAGCTACTTAAAAATATATTTTAGTTCTTTGTCATTTTCAAAGATTTCTTTAATATTCTCCTTTTTCTCTCCATTCTCGATTTCAGGGAATATAAACGTTCTTTCATTTGACATCAATTTTGCTTTTTCCTAATTTTATTGATAAGGATATTTTTTAATTCAGTTTTTCTTTATACATTTTCTCTACTTTCCGTTATTCCTTTCTTCCAGAATTGAGGTCCCTGGAGAAGAGAGATATCTTTCTTTAAGTCAACATCAGTTTTATTTTTTCCCTGAGGATGTCGTTCAGTGCATTAATACCCTAATACAATTCTCCTTGTATATCAATAATTTACTTACATTTTTTATTTATTTATTTATTAATTTGTTCACTTATCTGTTTCTCTAATAACTGATCTCCTCTTTCTCTATGTCCTTTACTTCCTCTTACTTCTTTCGAATGGGCACCATATTCTTTAGTAGTCTGAATTTCAAGTCAATGGCCCCTGAGGCTTGTTCCATATGAACTGAGTTCATCTTCTAAATAATAATAATAATAATAATAATAATAATAATAATAATAATAATAACATTGTCGTCATTTTCCTTTTTTTATTTAATTCCAGGATTTAGGAGAGGCAATTTTTCCTTCACTCAGAGCAAATTCTCATTTTTCAATCTATGTTCAGATCAAGGCAAAAATATCCTTCTACTTCACCCTTTTCCAAGTACCTTCGCCCTGGGAATCCGCGAGCGGGCTCACTTTCTACCTCGCAGAGTGAGTCACTCAATTGCGAAGCCCTTCGAATGGACGCAACTAGTTCAGTGTGACTCGCTCAATTAGGCCAGTCATCTGCAGGCGCCAAATAAGGCTGTGCTTACTAGTAACTTCTAAGAAAGATTATATTTATCTTGACTTTTAATACTCGTCTTTTTTCGAGTGGTAATATACTGCTTAGTTTTCTGGCCACTTCTTAGAAAGATTTTCCTTTTTTATCTTGTCCGTTAATGTTTGTCTTTTCTTAAATGCATCTGCGTCTTCAGCTTCAAACCCAGTCGTTATCGGAAAATGAAATATCACTTAGTTTGATGGTGATTCTTAAGAAGTATATGAGTCAGTGCACTTTTATCACTGGTCGCTGTTGACAGGTCAAATATTGCTTTGTTTATCTAGAACTTCCGAGGTTTTTCTTGTTTAAATTATGACTTTTAAAACGGGTCTTTTTATCGATGTAAAATATCAAAAAGTAAAATAATGATTTTAATACTTTGCAGTAACTCTAGAGCAATATTTGTTTTAAACATTGAGAGGAAAAAATATTACATTGGTTATACCTTCGGACCGTTCCTTATAATGCCAGTTCTTTTCTCAGAAAAAAATATCGTTGTCAAACATGTTTTTTTAATATGTAAATTTAATACTGGATTTTTTTTAGATGTAAGATATTATTCAATGTAGTAACTTCCAAAATCCTATTTTTCAAATAATTACTAAATATGGTCTCCTTCTGAGATGGGGAGACAGTATTTAGTTTACTATTAACATGGTTCTCATTACTAGCCTTTTTGAGAAGTCTGTCACTTATTTTACTTAAATCATCAACAAAAACTCATTGCAGTCATTGCTTTTGATAGCGGTAATTTTAGAGATAAACGTTTTTATTTGTTTAAATCATGACTTTTAATTCTGGTCTTTTTAACGAGGTAAAATATCAAAGCACAAGCAGGAATATCATTGACATCTATGAAAGATTTTTTTTCACAAATATTTTTAAAATGAGTCTTTTTTAAAAAATGATTTGGCTTCCGCAGAAGCTATTTTAATCTGCTGTACGAAAAGAGACCGTTTTTCAAATTACCTTTGTTCAGCATCAACAACTACTGAAGTTCAGCAAAGGTTTCTTTTATTAATGAACTCCAGAAATGATTAATCACACGGTCATGAAAAAAAAACAATGAGTGAGCGCATACATTTAATAGAGTAGAAAGTAATTTTTATTTTCAGATAGAATACCATTATCAAGTCCATTATAGTCCATTATACACCAAGGAGTGGTTATAATGGACTGTAGCAAAAACACAAGAAAAATGTACCCATTTCGTTAGGATAACGAAAATGAAAAAATAAGCGAATTTTACATCCGTAACCCTCTGAAAATCTTAAAAAAAAAAACTCTCATACTGGCATAGCCAATCTCTTCACCGAAGCTAAGTTAAATCCATCTATAAGTGAGTCTTACTGATACATATTTTTTCCTCTCTTTTCGCCTCCTTTTTAAATGTATCCCCCCCCCTCCCAACTCATTCCATCAAGAAACTGGCTCTATTCTGTACCACCTGAAATCAACGCCCAAATGAAGCTGAATAGTTTTTAGCTCAAACCGATTTTTCCTTTTGATCACATGTGTTTTCTCTTTTCCATTCCAAGATGGCCACATTCAGTTGATGCTCCTTCTGGACAGAATAACTGTCACAGCCTCCATACGGTCCTTTAAGGAGTGTTTGGATTGTATTGGGGGTCCATTAGAAAACTCACAGACATCATTGAGTTTGATTCGAGATATTTCGGACGTAATGACTCTCCCTGGAAGGCTCTTAGACACAAATGTTGTATGACTGGAGGACACTTTACATAAATGTAATACCGAAAGTTTCAAAGACGTCAGTGAGGTGTTACTGGAAGACTTGTCAACATAAAAATAAATAAATAAATAAATAAATAGATAAATAAATAAAAATAGAAAAATAATTGCAGAATTCAGGACGTCAGTAAGGGTGTTGGAGACCTCCATGACATCATGGAATGTCGCTTAAAGGTTCTTAGACATTAATGAATTTTCTGGAACTTGAAGAATCTTAGACATCCATATGTGTTACTTGAAGAATCTTAGACATCCATATGTGTTACTTGTGGAATCTTAGACGGCCAAAAGTGCCACTGGAAAACTCCACAAGGCGGCCACTAATATTGCTGGAAGACATTTATGAATGATGCTGGAAGACTCATACATTTAATAATGGAAGAATCTTAGACATTCATGAGGGTGACTGGAGGACTCTTAGACATTTATTAGTACATATGACTGGAAGGGTCTAAGATACTGATGAGTGTTGAGCGAAAAATCTTACACATCCATCACTTTTTCTGGAAGATCTTGACATGCATGAGTGTTTCTGGGAAACTCTTAAAAATCCAGCTGTGTTTCTGGAATACTTAGGATTCCATGAGTGTTACTGGAAGACTTGTAGACAACAAAAAAGACACAAGGAGTGTCCCTGGACGATTTAAGTACGTTACTGGAAAATACCGATGTTTCTTCCCTAAAGGAAATTCCGTAATTGCACCTGTTAATGTGGGTTTGAAGAAAGAGCAGTTAAAAAATATGATTTCAAAAACATTTGTACCTCAGTTTTTGGTATGAGGCTAATGTCACCAAGAAGCAATACGAAAGTCTCAGCATTAACAAAATGAAATCCTTCTCTCTTTTCCTCACGAACTTATTATTGTAATTTGAAGTGAAAATTCTCTAGAATTTTTTTCAAGAATTTCCAGAAGAATTGATATCCAAAACCTGCCTAGGCAGTAATTTCATTTATCTGCGAACAAGATGATGAAGAGATTAAAGTTCTGATCCTGAATAAACGAACCAGATTAACTTTCAAAATAGCAATTACGAATTTTGACAAGTGAACTTTATTCCCGCCGAGGAAAGATAAATCAGTAACATATGATTAAATTATGAAATGCTCGAGATCGCTGTTCTGGTTGACTAGTTTTGCTTTACCTGGTACCCCTGTAACGCCCCTCCCCTCCCCTTCCCCCTACCTCCCCTCTCTCTCTCTCTCTCTCTCTCTCTGTGGCAAAAATGTTGGGCGGATACCGTTAATGATGTATGACTGACCCCGTTTTAACGGTTGTAAATGGCTTTCAAGGTCAAGGCCGCGCATCTGTTTTCGTTAAAGAAGTGGATATGCGCGCGCATGCGCTTTCGTGCTTTACGTCCATACACGTATCATACGTATGTACTCATGTGCTTCATATCCGTATACGTAATCATGCATGTGTCAATAAACGCAAATATGTAAGAGGGTATGTAAATGCACTCATGTTCTTTATATTATTCACATAATCATGCATATATTAACAAACATATACAAAACACACACACACACGCACGAATACACATACACACACAGGCACACACACACACATATATACAGTATATATGTATGTATGTCTGTATGTATGTATATACAAAAGTGCGTGCGCGCCTATATCTATATTATGAATACATAAGTGTACATGCATATTTAATGTATACGCATATTTAAAACAAAAAGAACAAAGCTTCCCATTTAAAAGGGAAAACAATGATGATATTATTATTAATTCTTATGTTGCCTTTGCAAGCTTCCAAAGCAATAAATAGAAATCCCAGAGAAAGTCAGAACAATATGTATATATATATATATATATATATATATATATATATATATACACTCATCACACACACATATATATATATATATATATATATATATATATATATATATATATATATATATATATATATATATATATTTATATATGAAGAATCCACAGGTCAAATTTTACCGGATAGATATGTAATTGCAATAAACAAAATGCCCTTTTAGCTTCACGATTTCTTCACACTTGTCTGACAAGCATATACAAATAGTATGAAGAAATCGAGAATTTGAGAGGGCATTGGTTTTATTGCAATTGCGCAAACAAACACACACGCACACACAAACACACACAAACACACACACATAAATATATATATAAACGATCAACAGAATCGAATACTTTTGATTAATATAATAAGAACAGATTTACAAGACTAGATAACAGTAGCAACATAAAATCGTCAGCAATAATAATGATAAATAAATAAATAAATAAATAAATAAATGAATAATTTAATAAAAGATAGAATGTAAATTTAAAGAAATTAAAGAAACCCGAACAGACTACGTACAAAAGCCTACAGCATAACCCAGGTTTAAGATCATTGTTTATATGGTCGTCTTCCAGGATAAAGGAACTAAATGTTCTAATCTGTACCAATAGCCATCAGTAGGAAAGAATGTATGAATATGTAAAGAATATACAACAGTTCATACATATGTACACACACACCATGTATTTAACATATATATATAATATATACATGAATATACATACATATTTTATGTATATATATATATATTATATATATATATATACATATATATATATATATATATATATATATATATATATATATATATATATATATATATATATATATATAGAGCGATGCATCTGTAATTCTACGTAAAGTAATCAAATTTACTAAACTGGTATAAATAAATTATGGTCATAGAAAAAGGCTAATGTGCAAATTAATTACTTTTCTCAATAGCGAAGATAACTCCATACTTAGTTACGCAATGAATGAGTTTGATTTTGGAATATTTAGCAGAAGAAAAATAGGATGGGGGTTAATATGTATGCCCTAAAATGTATGAGAGGAACAGTGAAGAAAAATGACAAACCCGCTTCGTAAAAGGGAATGTTATATGAATCCACAGAACTGCAGAGAATTTTGCAGCTTGCATTCTGAGACTAAGAAACCTTCACAGAACCAAATAATTCTGAGATTGTAAGTTTTCATAAATGCAAATTTTTATTACAAACGAAGTTACAAAAAAAGCAAGATCACAGTCGTATGAGCACTTTTACGGGCCTATTTTAGCATAAATTGGCAAATTTTAGTTTGCTGCGAAAGAAAACTATCGAGATGGCTATTTGTCTGTCTGTCCGCACTTTTTCTGTCCGCCCTCAGACCTTAAAAACTACTGGGGCTAGAGGGCTGCAAATTGGTAAGTTGATCATCCACCCTCCAATCAACAAACATATCAAATTGCAGCCCTCTAGCCTCAGCATTTTTTATTTTATTTATGGTTAAAGTTAGTCATGATCGTCCGTCTGGCACCGGCCCTTGGGTGAAAGTTTCATGGGCCGCGGCTGAGATTTTCATGGGCCGTGGCTGAGAGTTTCGTCAAGCATTATACGCTGTACAGAAAACTCGATTGCGCCGAAGAAACTTCGGCGCATTTCTTACTTGTTTTTTTCTTAATGTTCTTGAAAGATTGAAATCGTCCATGTTTGTGACGCTCGCCTAAATAGGAGTTTTTTCTTTGTTAAATCATAGTTCGAGATAGAAACTGTACATGTTTGTAAAGCTGTCACGCGACCACTAACAAAGCTCTACCTCAGTTTAGCTTATATCATTTACTACTAGATGTCAACGTCCTTGGCAAGATGCTGCAAGATATGCAGAAATTTGATCTTGTGATTTGGACCAAATTGTGTTCCGGTTTCATACATTAAGTGTGCGATCTGTGAAGTAATGAGAAGCATCTTATATCTGGAGAGTAAGAGCTCGTCAAAATTTTAATAGTATGCATGAAGGATTCTCATTTGTAAGAGAGAGAGAGAGAGAGAGAGAGAGAGAGAGAGAGAGAGAGAGAGAGAGAGAGAGGGTGGGGAATTCTATAGTTTAATAGAAAACGTGAGATGAAAAATCTATGATTTTGGAGCTATTTATGATATATATTACAGACAGGGAGAAAAAAGTATATGATTCAGGAGAAAAAGAAAAATTCTATAATTTAACATTGCGGATGTGAGGAACGGATACTTATAATTAATAAGTAAAAAATGCGCCCAAGTTTCTTCGGCGCAACCGAGTTTTCTGTACAGCCGCTACAGCGTATAACCAAGGCCACCGAAAATAGATTTTTCTTTCGGTGGCCTCGGTATAAGGCTGTTTGTGCCGCGGCCCATGAAACTTTAACCACTGCCCAATGGTGGCCTATCCTATATCGTTGCCAGAAAGACAATTATGGCTAACTTTAACCTTATATGAAATAAAAACTGCTGAGGGCTGCAATTTGGTATGTTTGATGATTGGAGGGTGGATGATCAACATACCAATTTGCAGCCCTCTAGCTTCAGTAGTCTTTAAGATCTGAGGGCGGACAGAAAAAGTGCGGACAGAAAAAAGTGCGGACAGAAAAAGTGCGGACAGGAAAAGTGCGGACAGAAAAAGTGCGGACAGAAAAAGTGCGGACAGAAAAAAGTGCCGATGGACAGACAAAGCCGACACAATAGTTTTCGTTTATAGAAAACTAAAAAGCGAGGTTATTTTAATAAGTAACCTCAGGTGACCTTACCCAAACCATCCTACCCAACGGCCGCTCTCGGGGAAAGGTCGGAGACGAGGTCACGAAGGCCAGACTCACCCCTTATCTTAAGGGACGTGTCGGAGACGTGTTTGTTATTCGCCGCAGATAAAACGAACACCTTTTAAAACGCTGTCATCTTTCGCGGACAAGAATCCGGGACGGGGAGGACCGTTTAAGGCTTAATGGCACACTTGGAATCATGCCTTCGGAATTTCATTCATTTGGCGCACGCGGGAGAGAATTCGCCATTGCCATTTATGATGGATTTCATCGCTCTGAGCTTTGTTGTGTACGTGTACAGCGAAAACATACAGCCATCTCTGGATATTCTCTTTTTTCTTTTACACACACACACACACACACACATATATATATATATATATATATATATATATATATATATTATATATATATATATGTGTGTGTGTGTGTCTATATATATTATATATATATATATATATATAGAGTTATTTATATACATGTATATAAATATATAAATACACACACACTCACACACACACACACACACACACACACACACACACATATATATATATATATATATATATATATATATATATATATATATATATATATATATATATATAAATAAAATTGGTATTGTAAATCTTCAAAATCAGAATGCAATGCGTTGAAAATATAACTAAACGTTAAACAAAAGTGACATTCTACCATCAAGAATTAAGATGTCCTTTAAATATCTTGACATATACAGTACAGACTGTATATATCCAGATATTTCTAAATATAAAACAAAATGTAATCGTATTTACATTTTCAAATATCCCGAATATTTCTTTTGAATAAGAACGGGTTCTTCATTTACAGTGACCTCAAAACTTCTCGGGAATAGACTGTACTTGTGTCAAGTGTGGATTATGAATTTGAAAAATGGATTACGAAATTGAAATTATAACTTTACCCTACCTCTATAGAGGGCAATAAACCTACTGTATTTTTTTTTCGAATTTAAACAATTTCAGAACTGTATCTGTATAAATCTTGAAATAAATTTAGAGCCATATGAATCTTCTGCATCCCTAGAAATGAAACAAATCTACTGTATCTCCGTAGGCGGCAAAATTAATTCAAAATGATACAAAATCTTATGTATCACTGCAGACAGCTATATAAATTTAAAACAGTATAAATCTAATGTATCTCTAGAGACAGACAGATCAGAGTAAAGTGGCTGGAATCTGCTGTTTAAAGTTATATAAATCTGCTGTAACTTACAGAAAGGGAAGTCAATTTCAATCGATATAAATATACTGAATCTCTGTAGAGAGCGAAATCAGTTAAAAGCTATACGAATTTACTTTCTCTATAGAGAGCGAAATCAGTTTAAAGAGAGTGATGTCTACTGCAACTTTGTAAACAGGAAAATGAATATAAATTTCAGTGACATGATTGTAGCAAGTGCCTTTACGTCCAATGAAATCAATTCAAAGAAAAATCTATAATGCTGATTACACGCATTTTTTGAAGTTCTCCTAATGCTGTTTATTTAACGCCATCATTTATCATCATACGTCATTATCCTCATTATTTCAATATGCTTGATATCGTTTTTACATACGGACATTTTATCAAGTAAAATATTGTTTAACAGTTTAAGAAGGTTTATTCCAAAGCAATAATAATAATAATAATAATAATAATAATAATAATAATAATAATAATAATAATAATAATAATAATAATAATAATAATAATTATAAAGCTGACATTTTCCCTCGCACAATATTTAGCATTAGCCTTTAAAGTTCACAGCTCGATTAATTTTCAGAGTATAAGATATGGCTGGATCAACTTTTAATCATTTCCATATCATATTTTCAAATACGCTGTGTCCCATGACTTTCAAGGGCTGCATATATCATATACTTCTCTTTACTCATTTGGGATAGTGAATATGTCAAACAGCTCATATGTTTTAAGATTAGAGGCTAAACCGTAAGTTAATGTAGGCCTATCTTAATTGTCTCATGTGTATTATAACAACGATTTTGCTGTCTACAAGCTATACATAAGCTTCAAAGCTCAAAGTAACTTTGCTATGTCAGAAAGTCTTCGGTTTTTTTATTAATATAAAAACACGGAGCTTAAACTTATTCGTCCAAGTTGTGTAAAAAAAAAAGATTGTAAAAAATATTCCGTTTCCATTTGTTGACATTTAAGAATAAGTATATTGTTATGTTAGGAATTTCAACACAGCGAGTAAGACTTCAGTTGCAGATCACTTAGAGAGAGAGAGAGAGAGAGAGAGAGAGAGAGAGAGAGAGAGAGAGAGAGAGAGAGAGAGAGAGAGTTATAATTACGGAGCCAAAGGGCTTTCCTTGGTTGTCAAGAAAAAGGGGGAAAAAAAATAATTCCATACCTTGCTGCTATATGTTCTGAAGCGAAGTCCTCTTGATCTATGCATTATCTGTGCGAATGGGAAACCTGACGGGTATCACATGCCCTGGTCAGTTATTGGTGCCCAACAGTGACTGACCGGTAACGTCTAAAGCAGTGACCACAGTACATGAGTCTCTGGAATAAGAATGGGTTATTAAATTCTTGAATTTGGTTACACTTATATACAGAGATTACCTTATATTTTAGTGATAGCAAAGAATGAGAGTTGAAAAGTCTCGGGAAGTTAAATTTATATATATCTACTATATTTATACATATATATGTATATATACATACATATACATATGTATATATAGTAGATATACAATATATATATATATATATATATATATATATATATATATATATATATATATATATATATATATATATATATATATAAAGGCAATAAGTTCATCTATCTGTCAGACACCGAGAGAGAGAGAGAGAGAGAGAGAGAGAGAGAGAGAGAGAGAGAGAGAGAGAGAGAGAGAGAGAGTGGGCAATGCATTTTACAAAATACCGCTAGACTGGAAGCACAAGTGACAAAAATTTGAAGTGATTTCAAACACTCCTCTCAAGACAGATCTTCGTATATGGCGCGAACTTCTTGCTCGCGCTTAATGGCGCCCTTACCAAAAGGAGTTCGAAGCACACGCACACGAGTTTTAAAACCAAAGATACGACGTAATTTGAGAGATTAAATGGGGTCTGAGATTTGGCAAAGATGACCAGTTGGAAGCGCACTGCGATCCGGCGATAACTCAGCGCTTGTCAACCGCTATATCAGCTCTTTTGGAAGACTATATCGGTCGAATCCATCTCTGCATGGCAGCGTTGTTGGAACTCGAATCCTGGACTGCTGCCTTATTAGGCAGTTATTGTACAGCTAGGTTTTCTCGTCTTTCTTTATCGCTTGTTCTGCAATCAAGTATAAAAGGGTAACATGTGTGTGAATCTCGTTTTTGACAGAATTATGCACCTAATGAATCTTTATATAGACTGGCAGGACCTCCGCAAAAAAACGTATATTTCGGCGGACAGATGAAGTGTCTTGCTTTCATATTCTTTATTTGGGAAGTCGAAGGGCAATGTTTGCCCAGGTAATTCGAACAAAAACACAAAGGACGACAAGATATTTATAAGCGTTTATCGTTC
Organism: Macrobrachium rosenbergii; assembly: GCF_040412425.1. Lineage (NCBI taxonomy): Eukaryota > Metazoa > Arthropoda > Malacostraca > Decapoda > Palaemonidae > Macrobrachium > Macrobrachium rosenbergii. The sequence goes on from NC_089789.1 coordinate 31,425,325, forward strand.
AGCTGTCAAATGATGCCATGAGATGAGATAGATATGTTGATTACGGTAAGAATGGAGGGCAGTCGACACTAATTTCTAGTCACTGAGATCAAACCAGACCCAATATTTTCCACTGATGAGGAGTCTGGTCGATCGTCAGCCTCTTACGAAAATCACCGATGTATATTTATTTATCCATGAAGCAAAATCATTAATTGCTCTGACACCTGATCATTTGCTATTGAAGCCAAGTCCAGTTGATTGTTCTTATCCGCTGATAAGAAACCCCACAGTCAATTTGTCACAGAGGCAATGCCAAAATGATTGATGTAGTCAGATATAAACCTCAGCGATTAATAAACACTGGGGTAAAGTTCGACTTATTGTTACCCCTTGCTAGAAACCCCACTGATTATATGTCACAGAGGCCAAGCTTGATTGATTGGTCTGTCATTAGTTAAAACCCAAGCAATTATTTGTCTCTGAAGCAATGTGTAATTGTGCATCATTAGTGGAAAACCTGGCTGACTAATATTTGTCTTCACAGAAGTGTACTAGTTGGTAATCACAAGGGAGGCCCGAATTAAATTTTCGTCACTGAAGCAATGTGCCGCTAGACGGTTAATATCAATTGAAAATTTAACTGATCTTTGTCAATGGAGCAAAATGAAAGTGACCGTTGGTCACTAGTGAAAACTTGATTGATTTTTGTCACTGACGCAATGATTGATTTTTGTCACTGACGCAATGCACCATTGATTATCAATCATTAGTTAGAATGTCATTTGATTTTTTTGTCGCT
>NC_089789.1:31431105-31473605 GCF_040412425.1 Macrobrachium rosenbergii
GGCCCTTCTGCGACGAAGATTAAAGGGAAAAGAAGAAGAAGAAGGAGAAAAAGAAGAAGGCGAAGGCGAAAGAAAACACGAAAGAGGCGCGAAGTGGTTTCGCGCCACCAACCAAAATTCAATGCTAATGGCCCTAATCCATCTCGAAAGCTCTGTGTGACTCACTCCAAGAGAGATGCAACTTAGCGCCTCCTCTTCACGCATTCCAAGCTCTATCACAACACAGATCTGCTTGGGTGAGTTTGGGGAGTTCCCAGAAGACAGATCACGCCAGATCGAACACAGGGAGGCGAGGATCCTGCAAAGGTATCCACGAGCCACACTTCATTTTCATGGTCTATCACAACACGGATCTGCTTGGGTAAGTTTCTGGGAGGTTCGTCGATGACTGATTGCGGCTGATCGGGAGCGAGAGGGTGAGGAGTTTGTAAAGGTATCCACCAGCGATGCTTCATTTTACTTTATATTACAACACCCGCTCTCTGGAAGTTCGTCGAAACGCTGATTGCTCCGGAACGGATATGTCAGTTAAAACCAAAATTTTCGGTAAGAATTTTAGTGATTAGGAAGGTGCCAGGCCACAGTAAGGGAATTACTTACAAATTCTTCCGGTTTTGTCAGCAAAATATTCATGCTGAAGAGAAGGATGGAACCAAGTTAACCAAATTCAGCCAATGCACTCTTAGAACTCAGACAATCCAAAGATAAAAAAAAAATATAGAAATGCAATAATTTCAACTGGCCTCTCTTCACAGATGTTAATTAACCTACTTTTTCTTTATAAAGCTACTAAATGAACTAAAACCCATACAGCTAAATTAATCTGTAAATATTGTTTAAACAGACAAAATTAATATAATTTAATAGATACCATAGTTCCATTAAAAATTAAATTTTATTTCATTATAGTACAAGAGGCGAAATACAGGTACAGTTTCTAAAAAAAAATAATTTATTTTTTAATGCATCAGTAACGTTAGAACTGCACCTTAACACACGCACACAAAAACACACACTCATACACTCATGCACGCATATACATACACACACGCACACACACACACAGAAGCTTAAAGCAATCTGATAATGATGATTTAACTCAGTAACAGAACTGACTCATGTGAAATTATTTCCGTTCCAGTTTATAGAAGGAAAAAAAGGAACCAGCTTATTTATTATTTTATCATAAGGGGGAAGCAAAGATGAGAGAGAGAGAGAGAGAGAGAGAGAGAGAGAGAGAGAGAGAGAGAGAGAGAGAGAGAGAGAGAGAGAGTTGCTATAAACACAGAATATGAAACAGACAATCTTTTGAACTCCATTTTCACATCAGTGACGCACCAAATGTAAAGGGTTCCACCGCCTCTTAAATAGCTTTAAAAGGCATTTACTATTTTTTTTTATGAATATCCACTTTTTAATAAAATAGGGATTACATTAAATTCTAATATATTAAAGCTCTGCTGAAACAAGTGAGTTCAATCTAAATATTCAGCATAGTCAGCGGTCCGCCACTGAGACGGGTATCCCTTCCACACCTCCCAAACCCCACCCACCTCAAACCACCAACCCTCAGTAACCCCAACCACACCCTGTCATCACGGTTCAATACGTGGATAGGAACCAGGGAAAACAGGGGCAGGAAGAAAATTCCAAATCCTGGCGAGAGAGGGAAATGAATAATGAGGTCACTGAAGATTTCAGCAGAGTATCTGTGTGATGTGGAATTTATTCTTTTATATCTGAAGTATGATATGTAATCTGTTATTTCTCTCTCTCTCATATATGTATATATATTATAAGAATATATATATATATATATATATATATATATATATATATATATGATATTATATGATTATGATTATATAATATCATAATCACACTGACACGTGATTAATGTACCTCTCATTACCCCTAAGAAAATTAAAGGCCGTGTATAAATCTTGATCGGTTTCGGCTTTTATATTTAGACCATTATCGAGGAACTGAAAATGACTTAGAAATAAAGACGAAACCAAATCTGGTTTACTCCCTAACCTTTAATTTTTCTTATTAATGATTATATATATATATATATATATATATATATATATATATATATATATATATATATATATATATATATATATATATATATATATGTGTGTGTGTGTGTGTGTGTGTGTGTGTGTGTGTGTGTGTGTGTGTGCCGCCGTCTATACTTAACATCCATTACTTAATCTAAATTGGCATTTGGACTCTTCGCATTCGCGGAGAGATAAAATAGGGTGAGTTCCATCCCCCAATTATGCTAATACGAAACTTCCTTTAAAGCAAGTCTTCCTCCCAATTCGTCCAGCCTTTATCGGCGTCCTCGCCTCCCCATCTCCGCAAACGCCGCCCCAAAAAGGACTCACGACGAAGGGTCGAAACGATTCGTGTAAATAGAAAAGAAACTTCTGGCGGCGCCCAAGCACTGAAGAGGAAGAAGAAGAATAAGGAAAAAAGTCCTCGTTAAAGGATATGCGCATTTTGGGTTCTTAGTAAAGTACTTCATGAAGGAAAGGATACGGGTCAAGGTAAGTGGGTTTGGGTAAACCAGTCATGGATTTACCTAGATTCCGTAGTACGAGGAACTTACGACTTAAGGAAGAGGTAGGAAAAATATTCCAGAAGTTTTCATACATGAAGTTAGGTAATTAAAGAGAGAGAGAGAGAGAGAGAGAGAGAGAGAGAGAGAGAGAGAGAGAGAGACGCGGAGGTTGAGAAGGAGATTGATAGACAGGAAATACAAGAATCTGATATGTAATAATATTGCGAGAAAAAGTCTAAACAGAGAGAGAGAGAGAGAGAGAGAGAGAGAGAGAGAGAGAGAGAGAGAGAGAGAGAGAGGCACAAAAAGAAAAAGCCGAAAAGAAAATATGCAAATAAGATAAAGAAGAAATGATTTAAGAGTTTCTTCTTTTCGGCTTTTCTCTCTTGTTCTCTCTCTCTCTCTCTCTCTCTCTCTCTCTCTCTCTCTCTCTCAATGTTTTAACTTTTTCTGGCAATATTATTACATAACTGATTCTTATGTTTCCAATCTACCTATCTCTTTCTCAACCTAAGTGTACTCTTTCTCTGTCTCTCTCTCTTTAATTACATAAATTCATATATGAAAACTTCTAGAATATTTTTCTCATCTCTCCCTTAAGTCGTAAGTTCCTCGTACTACGGAATCGAGGTAAATGCATGACTGGTTTTCCCAAGCCCACTTACCTTGACCCGTCCCCTTTCCTTCACGAAGTACTTTAATAAGAACCCAAAATGCGCATATCCTTTAACGAGGAGCTTTTTTATTTTTTAAAATGTTTTTTCTTCAATTTTGAAAATATAGAAACCGACTGTAACGTGAAAGCTGTAAGCCACTTGTCTTCATTATTGAAATCTCTTCTCCATGGATACTTCGTTAAAAGTCTGCTGAATATAATCATTAACAGATGAATTACACGAAAGTAAATGACTTTAACTGGGTATTCACCAACCTAAGTTCATTGCCCCAGATATTGTCATTTTTAATTACTCTAGTTATACACTGTCAAGAGGAGAAGAGCCTCTTTTAGCACTATGCTTAGATTTTTGTTTACCTAATTTTAAACTTAAATACTGGGATTTTTTCCTCGCGTTCGAAGTGTGTTTCCATAATAAGCGGTTGGTACCTTGTCATATTAGTCTTGAAAAAGCACGTCAGTCCATACAGAACTTGACCCATAACATATTTTCCCGTATAAAAAAATAGAAATTGGTTCCCGTCTTTCAAGTATGAAGATTTTAAGAATTTGAAGAATCTTGCTCATGGGAATGATCTCATAATTTGCCGACCAGATAAGGTAAAGGTGTAGTTCTACTGAACTGCGATGATTGCTTTGAAAAAATGAATAGCATTTTGTCCGGCTACAGAAATTCTCTCTGAAGTAGGTGTGCTCCTATGTATATATATATATATATATATATATATATATATATATATATATATATATATATATATATATATATAGTAGCTATATATATATATATATATTTCTATATATATAAATATATATTATACATATTTATTTATATGTATATATATATTTATATATATATATATATATATATATATATATATATATACATATATATATATATATATATATATATATATATATATATATATATTTATTTATATGCATATATATATACATATAGAAATATATATACATATATACATATGTACATATAATACATACATATATATATATATATATATATATATATATGAGTATATATATATATATATATATATATATATATATATATATATATATATATATATATATTAAATCCCTTACAGAGCGGAGAGGGCTCAAGAAAAAATAAGAGCAAAAGTCATTGACACGATTTACCATCCGATCGTCGAATAAGAATGAATCCCCTTTGCCAAAAACTTCCACTACACAAAAGTCTCATTAGCATCTCCTTGACAACGGTCACATTCACTGCACCACATACCAATCTCAGTATTTTAACCCCACCCTTTACTTCTTTGATATAGGGGCCGAGACATCAAAACTCATCTGGGGCTCCATTTTGCCAACAATTTCCCCATCTCCCTTTCCCCTTTCCGCTTTCCTCCTCAGATTTCCGAATAATATATCCTTTAAACCAAATCAACTGCTCTTCTCTTAATTATGTCATGTGCTGGTCCACCGGTATAATGGTTAGTGTCGTGGAATGCCACTCATACGTCGCGGGTTCGCGTCTCCCCCAGGGCGATGAAAAATGACTGACTGTATCATGATCAGTTATTGCTGCAGTGTGGGGTCTGCTGTGGCAGGTTGAAATCAGCATTCTTTTGAAGCTTAAATTTCAAGTCAGTGGCCCTGTGTGGTTGTTAAATGTGAATAGGTTTCATCTACTGACATATAATGAAATAATAATTGACCAGGCGACGACAAGACACTCTGACTGTCATTTTCACATATTTTTGTACCAAAACTTCGTCTTCTCCACAGTTTTTACTCTTTCAACCTTCATACTACTAAATGGAAACTGTCTCAGTATTTTTCGCTTTTTGTCTTTTGGTTGCTTTCAAGTCCAGACTTCGCTTCCGTTGAGAATGTTTGGCTCAATAACCCCATCGTGCATAAAACTTTTTTCCATAAACGTTCCTCTCCTTTTCTTAGCCTGTTACAAAGATCCTGCTGTCTTTCTTTTTTTCGTTTCTTTCTCTATTTAATCTAATCTCTCGTCCTGTCATCATGTGTGATGTTTACTCCCAAATACCTACGTGACTCAACCACCTCCATGCGTCTTCTGTCTAAGTTAATAAAAATTTCCTCTTGTTCCTGTCTTTCTTCTTTCGTCATAACATTACTCTTGCTAACATTTCAATTCATTTTCCACGCTTCTACAAACAATTTTAAACTCTTCTACCAGTTTCTGCAGCTTCTCTCCATAGACCAACTAACATTGCATAATCTGCCAACAGCAACCTCTCAACGGTCAATTTAGGAGACCAGTTATCATATCACTGGCTTCTCATATCACAACATTCATGAAAATATTAAACAGCAACAGATGCCTAAATCTTTTATGCTGAGACCCATGTTTTGCACGAAATCAGTTTCTCCCAAGTGCGCATATTCTAACAAAAAGTTCACTTGATCTGTGCCCACAACGTCATCTCCCTGTTAAATGCACTGGGTGCTCTCTAGGTAGATGTATGTCATATGCAAGTTTTTCCTTATCAGTTCTACACACCTATTTCACATTACTGATCTTGATATCCTCCACCTTGTCTAAACCTAAACTGTCATTCCCTATCAATATATATATATATATATATATATATATATATATATATATATATATATATATATATATATATATATATATATATCATAAGTCACTAAACTGCATCACAAATATATATTGTGAAAGTCATACAAATATATATATATATATATATATATATATATATATATATATATATATATATATATATATATATATATATATATATATATATATATGTGTGTGTGTGTGTGTGTGTGTCTGTAGGTGTGTGTGTGTGTGAGTGTTTATATACATTTTTACATTCAACTGTGTTTTCTACTAGAGTTAGGTCCAAAGAAATAAAAGAAAAGACGTTCCCACTTTATCCTTTGAGGGGACCTCTGACTACATAAGGCCCCATTATAAAGTAAGTGCTTATGAATGAAGGGATTTGCTTCAAATTTTCACCACTTGTTCTTCAACTAATAATGAAAATTTTCTATGGGGGGAATATAGAAATTCGACTTCTAAGTTAATTTTTTTGCATTAAAAAAAAGATTTTAAAACTGTTAAAAGATATGCAAAAAAAAGTTTCACTCAAAAATGAATTTCCCACGTTACAAAATCAAGATATATAGTTATACTACACTCTGTAAAAGTGTCATCGGACTTGGTTCAGTCTTCCTGGAGTTGTAAGCATTTATTTAAAAAAAAAAAACTAAGTTTTGAGAAAATGGCAAAAGAAAATAATTTATGGTTATTTCGTAATAACTATGGAACTGAGTTAGAAGGCTGAATTTTGCACAAAAACTATTTTGTCATATACAAAACATGCCCTGAAATTTACAATGTAATCAAATTAATAGAAATTTGCCTCTCTTGACTTATATGTTACCTAAAATTTTTATACATAATATATATATATATTAGTTATTTATATATATATATATATATATATATATATATATATATATATATATATATATATATATATATATATATATATATATATATATATATATATATATATATATATATATATATATATATAAATATACATATACACACAAACACACACACATATATATATAAAGATAAAGGCCCATAAACACTATTTGAACGTTGCAACCATATATTTTGACCACCCCTTCTGTTTCCCATGTTCACTGGTAAAATATGGACACATGATGTTACAAGAGTATATATACAAAGCATACGTAGGTGTGGCAGTATATCTACTCTTTGTAAACATCATCTCCCATATTTTACCAGTAAACAGGGGGGCAGAAGAAGGTGCCTGAAATATATAGTTGCGACGTTCTAATAGTGGTGTATGGGTCTTTTTTTTTCTTCATATTATACTCTTGTTTTATAGTAAAAGATATTCATATATATGTGTATATATATATATATATATATATATATTTATACTTATATTTATAATTATTATATTTATATTTATCAGTGCGAAAGTTTTTCATAACATAAAAGTTCACTAATATATGCTCTCAATAGAAGGTTTTCTCCATAACCTATAAACAATATTATATGCTACCTATAAAAAATAGTAGGCTATATTTTTTTGTAAGTTATAAAAATAAATGCCTTAATTAGGTTAGGCCAGGGCATGGTATCCTAGGAAAGGTTTGTTCCCATCGTTTTACGCTCGCCCTAATGTTTTCTTCATAACCAGTATGGATGCTATCAAAATACATTTTCTCCATAACATATATATGCTACCACTGTACATGTTTCCGTTCAGATACTGGAGAGGCAATTAAACAAACCACTGGGAGGATAACGTAAACAAACGCTAAACAACCAAGCCTACACAAGTCACGAGTCAGACGACAACTCACTGCAGTCAAATCAAGCTTTGCGGTCTTATGTAATTATTATAATAATATAGTAATCACTGATTTGAATATCACTCATACAGGAAAACAAATCCCTTACCTAGATATGGGTGTTCTGGCGTTGTTGTATCCCAGGCGAGACAATTCCCGTCTGCTTCCGTCCCTCTCTTGTAAGAAACTTACGAAACGCAAACGTTCAAGTTTCTCCCTCATAAGGTTGGTACTTCTCTTGCTTATGGCAATGGAATTGCGTGAATGCACTACACGGCAAGAAAATCCGAAAAGGAAATGCGTCACAAAGCACTAGGATATCGCGTGAACCAGAACCACAACACAAATCGAGATGGTTTATTGGTAAAACCTGACGCTCTGTTTGGAACTGTTACGTGCTTATATAATTTCATATTTTCGAAAATACGCAGTAAAAATATGTCAAGAAATATAAAATATTATATGTATATTAGCTGGAATAGTACATCTGTGATACGACTATGACGAGTTCAAAATACCGAGATATAGATACATGTTTACTTTGATCTCATATTTTTTTTTTAGAACGAACAAGATCTTATCGTAGAAAATGGGTAGTTTTAGTAGGACACTGAAGTAAATTTCTTACTTTCAACTATCCAGAAATGGCAAGTCATACAGACATTGTACGACAATTTGTCGCTCACAGGGCGATGCCGAGGTACATAGATACATATTTACTCTGATATATTTTTCGAGAGAAAGAGCCAGTTTTTATCCTAGATAATGTGCATTTTAGTTGGAAACTTAAGTATATTTCTCACTTCCACTTAAAAAGTCATACAGAAAATTTGCGACAATTTTTCGCTCAAATGCCGGTAAATGCGGTCAACAAATATGTAAAAAAAAAAAACACCTAAATTTTTTTTATCAATAATATTTCAGGGCGTGCTTATTTAGACATATACCAAGCCAAAACTGTGACAAACTAAAAATCGATAATTCCTCGAAATTCTCCGGTCGCCGCGCCCCTTGAATCGTAGTTGAAACCATCTTGCAGTAAAACTTCCATGACATCAGCTACTGGATGTTAAGGCTCTTCTTTTCCCCATACCTCTTCAACACCATCTATCCAACCTACTGTAGATCTTCTTCTCTACTTCTGGACTGTGCACTCTCTTCAACAATCTATCGTACTCCTTTTTTCCATATGGCTGAACTGTCTCAAAATACTTTGATCTACTCTTGTACCTACTCTAACCTTTTTTCCACTTCCTGTATGTATCTCCACATTTCTTATACTTTCAGTTCTTTTAACATATGTGCTACAAAAACAGTTTATCTCAGCAGAATCAACACTTTTCCTTTTATCCACATTTAACATCCATAATTCACTGCCATATAGGAAAGTTGGCTTAACAGTCACATCATGCATTCCCACTTTGATTTCCATAGATAGTTAATTCAGCTCTTTTCCACATCTTGTGCACACAGCCTGCTGCTGCCTCTCTTGCTTCACCTTTTCTGTGTCTTACTGTACGTTTGATGCTACCATTAAATCCATTTGTATACATATGTATATGTACATATATGTAAATATATACATATATACACACACACACACACACACATATATATATATATATATATATATATATATATATATACATACTGTATATATATAATGCTTATGTGCAAGAACGTAGGCATGTGCGCATGTGTTAAAGGCATAGAGATAAATATTTAGAGAGAGAGAGAGAGAGAGAGAGAGAGAGAGAGAGGAGAGAGAGAGAGAGAGAGAGAGAGATCAGTAAATACCAGAAGCCCCCAAAAGACCGCAGAATATTTTCACGCAAAGCAACGCCCCTCGAACGGGGGCAAGCAAGCAGGTATATAATCTCCAGGAGAAGAGAGAGAGAGAGAGAGAGAGAGAGAGAGAGAGAGAGAGAGAGAGAGAGAGAGAGAGCAGTCATGCACCAGCGGACGGAGATAGATGCCAGGATCTCGAAGACGCCAGCCGAAATAACACACGGTTCATTGCGCCACTTGATTACGTGTTCCCTTACGACGTAGGCAGAGGAGAGATAACCACAAACACTTCAAAAGCAGGAATATTATAACTGATACTGATGCTGGGGCTGATAATATTACTGCTACTATTACCGCTGGTTTCTCGATGTTGATTCCGTGAACATCATCAGTAATACTAACACTGTTATTGAAAATACCACAAGGACTTCAAAAGCAGGAATATTATTACTGATACTGATGCCGGGACTGATAATATTACTGCTACTATTACCGGCGATTTCTCGATGTTGATTCCGTGAACATCGTCTGTAATACTAACACTGTTATTGAAAATACCACAATGACTTCAAAAGCAGGACTATTATTACTGATAGAGATGCTAGGGCTGATAATATTACTACAGTAATATTACCATTACTAGTCATATGTATGATATCAGTAGGGTTTCTCGACTTTGCTCCCATGAGTATCATTACTATTACTATCACTGCTAGCAAAACTATATGCTATTTTATATGGATTCTATCATCAGACTACCTCCATTACTACTATTAATAATAAGGGTTGGTTTTATATTGTTGATGCTACAACTGTTATTATTAAGCAAAACTATAGGCTATTTTATACGGATTCTACCATCAGAACACCTCCATTACTGCTATTAATAATAAGGGTTGGTTTTATATTGTTATTGCTACAACTGTTATTATTATTATTATTATTATTATTATTATTATTATTATTATTATTATGTATTATTATTATTATTATTATTATTATACTGCAGCGGAACTCCAAAAACGTATAAATTTAAATCGGGAGAAATCGGGCGAGCTCAAACGTCCGAGCGATAAGGCTAAACCAGGATGACATTTGTAGATATTATTTAGAGAGTGGAAAATAGCTCAAGTATGAAAGAAGACTTCGAGAACGACTTAACTAGGTTAGAAAAACAGTGGTGTTGTATCTGGGACGTCTTGGACAGGTTTACAGTGTAGATAACCAAGGGGACAGTTACTGTCAAACGAACAGAACGTGATCTTTAGCAAGTGGTCTGCTGTTTTGATTTCTTATTTTTTTGGGGGTGGAGAGGAATTTTTTCATTAATCAAAGAAGCTTATGGACTTGACTGTTCAGTCGACAGAAGCTACGGATGTCATAATTAAATTTTAAATTTGAAGTCATCTTTTTTTTTTTTTTTTTTACGGAAGGGTGGTGTAAAGTCAGACTAGTGTCCATAACTAATGTATCGTTAAATAACGAAACCAGTATATTTGATTTTTTCTTAATATTTTGGCTTCAGTTCTCCCGAATGTAATTGGAATTATCTTTAACAAGAAAGGCTTATTGGTGGAATGGAACACACACATACATACATGCATACAAACATACACAGTCATGCATACACATACTCACATAAAAATACAAACTCACTCCCTCTCGCTATCATACACATATACACAATCATATTACCTATTGTATAAATGATAAATATTCAAGGAATGTGTAGTTCATGAAAGACATGGCTGAATTAATAGCATCTTGGACGTGGGAAGGGAAGACAGTTGGTGGTATAAGAGGCTTACAGTATTATATCTTGCAAATGGAATGCATTTCAATGGAAGTTGCGAGATTTTTTTTTTGTTATATTCCATTACAGTTTTTGATTGTAATAGGAAAGATTACTGGGAATGCTGAAAGTTGTAAAGTAATTCATAATATGTAAAAAAAATTATCCTATTCAAACTTGAAGTTCCTGACTGTTCTCTCGCATGTAATAGCAGAGAAAATAAAATGTAAATTAATGACGATTAACTGACGAATCTCACACACACACACACACACACACACATATATATATATATATATATATATAATCGAGCTACAAACGTCGCTAATATCTAATTCACTCTACTGAAATAATATAAGTTTTTTTATATATATTACCGAAGGGGGAATTTTAGTTGATAATAAAGTCCACCGTCTCGGCACAAGAGAAAGTACCTCTCTTGTGGCCGACTAATGAGTGTGTCACTGTAGTCCTGATTCCTCGTCCGTCGCTGTCTGACCCCACGGGACGGTGGACTTATTATCAACTAAAAATTCCCTTCGGTAAATATTATATGAAAATATATTACTTCCGAGTCAAAGTGAATTAGATATTAAAGATTAGAAGCTCTGATTGTATATGAATCACGTGATGTGATAAATAGTCATATATATATATATATATATATATACATACATATATACATATACATATATGTATATATATGTATATATATACATACATATATATATATATATATATATATATATATATATATATATAATGATCGTTTATATAGCTTATGAGCAACAACCAAAAGTTCCCTGAAATCATTTATCTTCTTCAAAAAATATATCCTATTCTCTTGACAACGTGGAACCATCGACCATTAACAGAAATCAACGCTCAACCAAAAACAGGGAGGGACACCTCTAGCTACAACTTAGTAAACTCGACGAAAGGTTATTAATCTATCCACCGAAAGAAGCTCGGTAATCGTCATGAAAACTGGCCCCCGAAGGCGACGACCTTCAAGGCAAGTGAGGTCCTGGTCCTTTAAAAGGCTCTCAAGACGATTTCGTAAGCAATTTGGGGTGTAACGATCGTTGTCGGCTCCTGCATAGTAATGGAATTTCGCAAGGTACGCGGGATGCCATTTTGGCCCTTGTGGAAGGAGGCGTTAAGGAGGTGGAGGAGTGGGCCTCGGCCTATTCGGCGGCCCAGTCACCCCCCTCGAAGGGAGAGGGGGCCGGACAAAGCGGCCAATTTTGATCAGACGCCTTCTGGCCAAAGGTCAGGCCTCACCTGGCGCCAGGTCTTTACCTGTACAATGAGCCTAAAATTATGATCACCTTCCGTGCGGTCTCGTGTCTGTGGCCCTCGAGTGTCATAAGTATTTTCTTCTTTGAATAGTTTGTGTCCCTCAGGTTTGGTGTTAATAATTCATATACATTATGGGAAGATAAAATTACTTAAGGTCTCAGGTAAAACGAAACGTAAACATTCTCGATTTCGGTTTTACTACGGTTATTTCAAGTTTAAATTGCAATTGGCGTTACTTTTAGTTTTATGATTGCATTAAAAGTTTAATTAATGTACAGTATGCATGCATACGTTTGGGCAATTATATGTTTACCAGAGGAAACAATACTATCTTTATTTGTTGAAAGTTAAGACCAGATGCTCGATTATATGAATAAATGGCCAGCAGGGTTTATACAGAATTATGCAATTTCTCATTGCACAGGAAAAAACTCTGTAGTTTCTAATTTCCATCTAGATTGCTAACTCTGCGGATATTTTCTCTATTTGCTACGTGGTGGCCTCAGTGTCTTTTTCTACGGGTGCCCTTTTGGTCACTGCTCTAAAAAGTTTAGCAGTAAAATCTTTCGTTACATTAAGCGGTAGGGGTCAGCAGTTCCACTTCAACTGGTGATTCTAAATAGTTATCAACTGTCAGTCAAAAAAACAAAAACAAAAAAGATACCATAATTCTATTTCTAGTGCATCCTTTATAAAGAATAATGACGGTGAATCCTTGAGTTATTCATCTATCTTTGTCAATTCTGATACTATAATAAAATTATAAGAATTTTTTAATGATTATTCAAAGCTATTTTTGAACACCTGCTGGTACTACTCAAATCTAGTCGCCACAGTTATCTGTCATGCTATATCCTCTATACGAATTGTCTATGAGACGTATGGCTGTAACATAACATACAAAGTATTTTAGAAAGTGAGACGAAAATAACGCTTTTGTATTAGATGGCAAAATGTAACAAACACTTTCTCTAAAGCAACACATCCCAAAAATGCCTATGCGTTTGGAGGATCTAGAGAATTTTCTTTTTTTGTGTCACTCGTCAAGAGTATTGGATATCATTCAACAAAGGGGCGTCCTCTATAAGGTTATTTATCGGTGTATTCAACATATAGATTAGTAATGGCTGTCGTTTCACACTCACACACATACACACACACACACTCACACACATTCTCTCTCTCTCTCTCTCTCTCTCTCTCTCTCTCTCTCTCTCTCTCTCTATATATATATATATATATATATATATAAAGTATATATATATATATATATATATATATATATATATATATATATATATATATATATATAGGTACTCTATATATATATATATATATATATATATATATATATATATATATATATATATATATATATATATATATATATATATATATATATATATATATATATATATATATATATATATATATATATATATATATATATATATGTTACTATATATATATATATATATATATATATATATATATATATATATATATATATAGTATATATATATATATATATATATATATATATATATATATATATACATATATATATATATATATATACATATATACAACATATGTATATATATGTTTGTATGTTTATATTTTCATATGTACATATATATTTTATATACAGTAATTGTGACCTACACGAAGATAAAATAGATTTCCTTATAATTGTATACAATTACAATTATAGTTATCCCAGTTTTCTCTGCCGGGTAGACTAACTAACTTCAATATTCAAGCACCTGTATCCTCAAAATCACAGAAATGTCCAAACAGCTTTCATTTCTCTTTCTACCTAGACAAATAGAAAATTCCTCCTACCGGTTCTCAGTCCCAGAATGCTTTTCTTATGATATAAATGCTTCGTTGGGTTCAGTGACACCAGCTGTTAAACAATTAGTGTATGATTTCTTTTCCCAAGCCTTAAATCAGTAACTTGCTGGGAACACATGAACCTTAGTGAAAAGTAAACAGAGTCATGTCATCAGCAAACATATAAACGCTTTCAGTTTATTTGTAGTTGTAACAGATCACTCTTGTAAACAAGCAAACAATAGAACATCCTTAAAAAAGAAGAAGAAGAAGAAGAAGAAGAAGAAGAAGAAGAAGAAGAAGAAGAAGAAGAAGAAGAAGTAGGAGAAGAAGAAGAAGAAGAAGGAAAACAAAAAATTAACGGGAAAATATAGTGGTTAGTTTTTCCGACATTAACAATGCTGCCGTCTAATCTCTTGCATTCTCAGCATTAAAATCTTGGTGCGTGACATTTCAGTGATTTCATTCCTAATATAGCAGCGAATACTTTTCGACTCCTACACATATTTCTCTCTCTCTCTCTCTCTCTCTCTCTCTCTTCTTCAATTATATATATATATATATATATATATATATATATATATATATATATTATAATATATATATATATATATATATATATATATATATATATATATATATATATACATATATATAATGCATATATATACACACACACACACACACACATATATATATATATATATATATATATATATACATTGAGAGAGAGAGAGAGAGAGAGAGAGAGAGAGAGAGAGAGAGAGAGAGAGAGAGAGAGAGAGAGAGAATATTTGCAGGTTTGAAAGTCAGCCTAACAGACAAACAGTACTGAGCCCTGCGCACGAAATCACAAAAGATAAACTCTGTAATAAGCAGCTCCAAATATGAACAGCCGAAGGTATTTCTACCCTACAAAATCGAGAATGAAATGGAATAAGATCTTAATCCCGGAGGTGGAGATCGAGGACAAGTTTTCCTTACGAGGGCAAAATCTCCTCCACCCTGGAGCAAAATCTCCTCCACTTTGGAGCGATCAAAAGATTTGTCGAAGGTTTTAGCCTCTGAGACGACGGAGTTTCTTCAGCTTAATGTCCTCGAGTCTGATGAGACGAAGACGGCGTGGCTGGAGTGATATGGAGGGTGATGAACGTCTATCATAATTAATGAATACTCGAATTAGTAACAAAGGAATAAATGTGTTTGGAGGAAAGCTAGGCGACCCAACAGAAAAGGCCATTATACAGTAGATATGTGATCGGGAATTTCAAATATAGTAAACCAGATGTTAATACTAGAGTATTCTTGAGTTGTTCCTATATAGAGAGATATATATATATATATATATATATATATATATATATATATATATATATATATATATATATATATATATTATGATAAATAAGGTATCATACCCACGAAATATATATAGATATACAATTATCTAACGACAGTTAAAAAAGATTTGAAATAAAGGATGTATGGATTAAATTAATTAACAACTACATAGATTGAAATAAATATATCATGAACAAATAAATAAAGAAAGAATATAAGAAATAAAGCTATAATTAAGTAATAAATATATAAGTAAATATAAATAATACATAAATAAACAAAAATAAATAAAAAAGAATAAACAATCAAATGAATAGAGATTATACTCAGTAACATTCTTACATCTGTACCTCGATTTTGTACTGTCACTACCAGGATCAATACAGAGATGGAACCTGGTCATTACTATTGACGTAGAACTGCGACTATATAAACCGTATTTTGTGGCATTTGTACAAGGGAAGCTTGACTGCTAATAATCTTAAATAGAGGGATAACTGGAGTTTAATAATAATAATAATAATAATAATAATAATAATAATAATAATAATGATTATTATTATTATTATTATATTGAGAAAATGAGACCTGTCGTGTGTAGTTGTTTGAAGTTCATTAGCATAAACTTATGTAATTCTGTACAGCAATTACCACTCAAGAAAAGTATTTTCATTCCTTTACATTCGTCAGAAAGTAATTTTCCTTCCTATGCCATTACATTAATATAAAAACCCTTTCTTCAGTTCTTTGCAGCGTCCCTTCGGCCCCTAGCTGCAACCCCTTTCGTTCCCTTGGCTCTACGTCCGTTCATATTCTCCGTCTTCCATCTTACTTTCCACCCTCTTCAAACAATTGATTGATAATGCAACTGTGAGGTTTTCCTCCTGTTACACCTGTCAAACCTTTCTACTGTCAATTTCCGTTTCAGCGGTCCCAGCGCTTGGCCTTTGGTCTACTGTAAATTTTATATTTCTCTCTCTCTCTCTAGTCTTTCTGTCCAACCTTTCACACTA
Organism: Macrobrachium rosenbergii; assembly: GCF_040412425.1. Classification (NCBI taxonomy): domain Eukaryota; kingdom Metazoa; phylum Arthropoda; class Malacostraca; order Decapoda; family Palaemonidae; genus Macrobrachium; species Macrobrachium rosenbergii. The sequence goes on from NC_089789.1 coordinate 31,447,800, forward strand.
TTACCTCCCAAGGCAACTGTGGGGATCCCTCCAGCCTTCATCTTTGGATTCATGTACTTTTATTCCCTTTGTTCTCTGAATTTCTTTACACTGTTGACAAACCACTCCAACTGCCTCCTTTTCACTGCCTTAAAGGCTAAACGGCTGAAAGTGGACAAGTGCTTGTTTTGACAGCCTAAGTTTCATAAAATAATTAAAGTATCATCATTATTATTTATTTTATAGCTCTCTAAAGGTCATTTCAGTTTCATAGAATAATTACAGTATCATCATTACTATTTACAGAGCCCTAAGGGGTCGTTTCAATAAATTAACTTAAAAAAAAAAAGAATTTATAATGAACTTGGAGGTGATGAATATCAGGTCTACTACGAAGTCATGCTGAAGGACATTATCAAATGGATAAGCGGCAGGACCATCTCTCCAAACCCTGCCTCTATCACAAGATCCTCCCGTCACCACTACCAGAGCACTAATTTGTTTTGATAAGTATTGTTCTTTCAACCGCCATCTGTTAAGGCCAGACTCTCTGTCTGTCTGTCTGTAAGTCTGTCTGCCTGTGTTTTGAAGTTTTTGAGAATTTACATGGTGGTGTCTCTCAACACAGACTCCATCAGTTTTGTACTTAATCTCTCTCTCTCTCTCTCTCTCTCTCTCATCTCTCTCTCTCTCTCTCTCTCTCTCTCTTTTCTCTCTTCTCTTTCTCTTTCTCTCTCTCTCTCTCTCTCTGGCTCTCTCTCTCTTTCCAATGTTTCCAGATCTTCAGAGTGAACTAGTCTCTCTCTCTCTCTCTCTCTCTCTTCCAGTGTTTCCAGAATCTTCCAGAGTAATTTAGTCTCTCTCTCTCTAACAATAGTGTTTCCAGATCTCTCTGATTAATGTATTTCTCCCCCACCTCTCTCTCTCTCTCTCTCTTTATAACTTTCTGAAATAATGCTATTCTTTCTCTCTCTCTTAATCTGAAACTCTTTCTTCCGTCTTCATCATTTGAATTTATTTGCAATATTCGTTTCCTAATGCTACAAGCATGTGTTTGAAAGATTAACAATGGTAAATTGTTGCAAAATTGTGTGTGTGTCTTTTTTCTCTCTCTTCTCTCTCTCTCTGTCTTCATCTCTCTTCTCTTTATTTGTTGACAAATGTCTCCTCTGTTTCTCTCGCAAACTCTCTCTCTCTCTTCTCTCTCTCTCTCTACATTAGATTAATAAATAATATATCAAACAACTTTCTCACTCTCTGACTGCCTGTGCCTTTGTTTAATGAAAATTCTCTCTCTCTCTCTCTCTCTCTCTCTCTCTCTCTCTCTCTCTCTCTATTTAATTAATAAATAATATGTCAAACAACTTTCTCACTCTCCGACTGCCTGTGCCTTTATTTAATAAAAATCAAATCGACCATTTTCTGCCTGTCTCTCTCTCTCTCTCTCTCTCTCTCTCTCTCTCTCTCTATTTAATTAATAAATAATATGTCAAACAACTTTCTCACTCTCCGACTGCCTGTGCCTTTATTTAATAAAAATCAAATCGACCATTCTCTCTCTCTCTCTCTCTCTCTCTCTCTCTCTCTCTCTCTCTCTCTCTCTTTATTCAAGAACAACGATAACAGCGGTTCCTCTTCCTGTTTGCTGTCACAATATTTATCGTGTAAACGTGCTATCGCATTTCGCAGATTTACGAGGAACATCAAAAATGAACACTAACATTGAGGTTAATGATGGAGCTGGACTGGCGACCGGCGCTCCAAATGGAGCTCATATTATGCACATCAAAACAAAGCGCGTTTATCCTTGGAGCCGCTGGCCTCTCTCTGAACTCCTTACTAGGCCTATGAGGCTGACGGCAATAAACGAGATTTTTTTTTTGCCTAAGTGTTTACTAGTAGACTACTGTTCTTCCTGTTCCTCGCTGTGATGGATGGAGAGATTAGAGAAGTAGATAGATAGATATGTATAGACTGAGATAAACAAAGTTAGAGATATCAAGACTTTTTTAAGTAATTTTTTTTTCTCTTATTTAAAATGTCCAATGTACAAAATACATTATTCATTAATTACAATATTTTGTTTAGGAATTTTCATGTGACAATATTCTACAAATTGTTTTCATATGCAGCACTTAATAATCAACTCAAATAGCTCTGTTTTTTATAATTGTACAAATGTTCAGCGTACATTAATTACATTATATTTCATAACAGTAGTCTTTAATTTGCCGTCACAGACAATAATTAATATTCATCTTAGATAATATTCGGACTAAGTGGTAAAGGGAACAGCATCGTGCGCAATTGAGCCAGCCTTTACCTAAAAAACATATTCCATATTATGTTTCCTTGAGAAAACCTTACGAAAGTTCCTTTTGTATGTACTGTGCAAAACCAATCTATCATAATTAAATTTACTCTTAAGATACATAAGCAAATCAGACAACGACATCTTTTTCACTTTACCCACTCACATTGCATACAAGTACCCTGTCAATAAATACTAGTTCTATTTGCTGGTAAAATTCTACATTGATAAGGGGAAAAAAGGATTTGTCATAAAGGATATGAATTTTTAGTGAACGAGGTAAAAGGAATTAAGAATTTTAGCATTTTATGAACAGTTCTTAATTTGGCTATAAAGTTTTAATCGTGAGCTGTAACTGAAGTTGTAATTTTCGAGAAGAAAATCCTAAATTATCAAAGCTCGAATGAAAAAAGTAGACTGATAAGAAAATAAATAAAGCGCACAAATCATTTCTGTTCAAGTGTTCCAAATTATTCAAAATTATTCATAACGAATAAAGGAATGTTTTCTTTATATATATGTTCTATGTTCTTTCTTTAGTTACCTATTGAAAATGAATTTGATTTCCGAACATGAATGAATCTAAAAAATATAAAAAAAACAGACTGAACTGCATAAAGATTTGGTGAAAAAAAAAAAAAATAGAAACGAACAAATACATTGAAAATAAAAAAATCAATGAATGAAAACAAAGAACAACTATGGTATAAATAAAATTTTGGATAAATATTAAGAAAACACTAAAAGAGTGAGAAAATGTGAGTAAATTTGATTTCCGAATATAAAGGTATCACAAGTAATCTGAAATCATCTCTCTTCTCCTCTTTCTTCAAACACACGCACACACACACACATATAAATATGGCAACCTACTCCTCGATTTGTTCATATTTGTCTGTCTCTCTAGATGTTTTATTTTAAGATTTGGTTGCAATGGTATTTGAGGTATATCACTTGAGCTTAGAAACCTCAGAATTTTCTCCATTGATTTGTTTGCGTTACATCATGTACTCAGATTTTGTGTTCATGCAGTTATTCATGTATATTTTCACTGGCAATGTTTACAAATCTGACTTGTTAATTTTTATTCACTGCAATAATTACTATGTTTACCTGTCTGTCTGTCTGTCTATGTATCTATCTATTTATCTGTCTATGTTCGGTAACAAAAAAAAAAAAAAAATGCAAATCTTAGATAAAATATGGAAAATTATTGCACTAAAATAGTTCTACCTTTTGGAAGAAATGCTTTGGTAATTTCATAAATGACTTATGTGCCATAGGGACGAGAAGGAAACAATGCCGGAAAAAATTAGATTTATAGATTAATGCAAATTTACTGAGAAAAGAAGTGCTCAGAATCTCCCAGGTAATATTCGTGTTCGGACCAACTTAGGAGTAATCTGTGAAAGTATATTAATATTCTTATAAAGTTATGAATCAGAGGTTATTAGACTCATGTAGGTCACAGAATACATTAATGAAAATAGATTAATGTAAATTTTCTGAAAAAAGAACTGCTCAAAGTCTCCCAGGTACTAATCGTATTTGGATCTACTTAGAAGTACTCTATGAATAAGATTTTGTTAAATTAATCGGTTTCGAGCTCTGTGTACCTTAGCCGTCTGGTACGAGCAGCGGTGGGTCAAATTGAGGACTGAGATTAACAGAGTAGGTAAAAGTCTTTGTAATAGATATTTTATGTTTAGTTTTATATAAGGATGGTCCAAACTATGTCAAGTGTTCGCCAATCTTTGACCTGGGAAAACAGACACTCTTTTTTTGTGGAGTCATCCATTTTTGGGAAATGGCTTCATGGCTTTATCATTTCCTGGTGGCCATCTGAACTATGCTATACCACTGCACCTTCTGTAATAACTAGCAACACTGCTTTTGTTCCTGTCCTATTCCTGGAGGTCAACACAACATGTGATATCTCAATGTCAATCATGCATCATATGTCAGACTACATCCTTATATAAAGGTTATGAGTAAGCTAGTGATTCCAAGGTCAACCATACTGGCTGATTTTCTTACAAAGTTTTCACCTTTTTGGTTGTGACACTAACTTATGTTAAATCGATCATTCATTTAAACCTTTGTTGCCAGGCAGTCATTCTCGTCACACGAATGATCTCATTCCAGAGTTATGTTGCTCATCTTCTGCACCAGAGTTACTGGCAGTCTCTCATATGCAGCACTCACATAGCCTCTGTTCTGTAATGGGTGCTGCTTAGAGCATAACTTTGTTCCCAGCTGCATTGTGTTTAGTTCTTTCAGTTTTCATTTGTTTCTTTCCTCTATTCTTTCCTTTTCTTGCTTTATTTTCCGCCCCCCCCCGGACTTTTTGGGTCAGGAATATGCGCGCCTGGAAAGGAGCCCTCAGTGGTTTGCTTACTCTACCTTCCAAAAATTGCAACTCCAAAAAGTAAACGCTTCCAGAAAGAATGTTGGAAGTGCCACAGAAGCCTTTAAAGATCTCAGGGTAGCGTTGACCCGACATACTATGCTTTAGTTGTCTGATCCCAATCAGGCTTTCAATCAGTGGACATGTGCTTGCAACACGGGTCGTGGGTGGCGTCCTGTTTGTACAACAGTCATTACACGACAGGCAAGATGGCCCTAAATATCCATCAACATCAGGAGACACAATCCCAGACGACGCCCGCCATTCCTCTTCCACTACCTTTCCCCTTTCCATCTTGTCTCCTCTGTAAACTTCCCGCTCACTGAGCTCTTGTCTTGTCCTGTACGTCCCTTATTGAACAAATGAACCAATTTAATTTTACTTTCCAGTGGCTGCTAGTCTCACCACAGGCAATGCATAATCAGCAATTTACGCTTAGAATTGTAATAAAGAATATCGAACACTGACTTGTCTAACCGATACTGTTTCCTTCCTCCTATTCGTTTAGTTTTCTTGCGGTCTGGGCAGGATGCAAGCTTTGTGTTGTTAGTACCATTAGTATTTGCATAAAGAGAATATTATTCCACCTTCAATAGCAACTGGTAACTCTTTGCCTTACACTTTAATCACCTGATTCTTAATTGCTAACTCTATTAAACTGGTTCTAAAAATCTTAATTATTTTATAACTTTTTAACATTAACCAACAGGCCTTTGACACGACGTCTTAACAAGAAAATCTATTCCAAAAAATATCAATGGATAGTCTTCATACAGTAACTTTTCACTGTAGGTTCATTATTACCCAATTCTTTCTTGCTGTCGCTTTAAACTGGTTGGAAAGTTCCAAACGAGTTTTGCACAATCAAGAATATGACAGAGGTCTCATGACAAACTCTGCCATAAATAGAATTTTTATGGAAACAGTTTTGACATCTCAGATTTCAATAGCGTTGATCAGCAATAAATACCGCACTGAAAACAACCCCTTTAGTGTCTCGGTCGGTAAGACGTCACGTATCTAAACTCATTTCCTTTAGGTACCTAATCAAATCACAAGATGCATAGAGCTTTGCGAGCTAAGAATGTTCCTAGAATTCAGAAACTTCTGCCGTAGCAACATAGGGGTTTCAAGGGATGCAGGTCTGTTATTGATCTTGATGACCTGCGATCTTGATGACCTGATGGCCTACATGAAGCAGGTACTACAGCTGTTAAATTTATTATTACTGAAAATACCCAATAGCTCAGTATCTCCAATATAGTGGTAGGCGAGATGTTGCACACTACAATAATAGCTTGGGGAAAAAATTTTTTTTTTGCCTACTGCTTGAATTTGTGTTACTTATTAACTTCCCAAGACAAACTCTATAACGCAAGAATTAGTTTCCATTTTTGATAGATTGTATATTTCCCCTGAAACAATATGTAGGCCTTTACAGCCTCATGTAGACGGCACATTTATTAGAAAATGCTCGTTTTTATACTCTTGGCTTTCGTAATTTGTAAATCATCCAAAGTATTTCAAGATTTATGTGAATAATAATAATAATAATAATAATAATAATAATAATAATAATAATAATAATAATAATAATAATAATAATAATAATAATAATAAAAAAGTCAGAAACAGCAGCGAAGGAAACATAACAAAAGAAAAATTCCAGGATTATGTGAACATCCCAACATTTGGTTAAGGTGGTTTGGACCATTAAATGACGCCGGGGTTTGTGGCAATCGATCGCTCTGTGACCTGAGCACTAAAAGAAAGGTCAAGACGAAAGATGCTTTAGTAAAGTTCAAGGCCACGAGCGTAACCTAAACTTGAAAATCGCGCCAACCAATTATCAGAATAAAAAAAAAAAAAGAAACTTAATCTTTTTCAGAAATGAATCTGCGCAGGCGCAAGATCTTTTCTAACATCAGGCAAAATCCAAATAAATGTTCAAGATTGCGCATTATTCCATTAATAGATGATGGGGCTATACAATTTAAATAATAACGGCAAATGGAAAGGGAAAATGTTTTGTAATAAAAGGGTCAAAGAATCTCGTCTAAAACAAAGAATAAACGAAAAAGCATAAAAAAAGCAAGCAGTACCGATACCTGAAATAGCGTATATTTGATTATCAAATAAAAAAAGTATAATTTAGCAAACAGTATTTAAAAAAAAAAATCTGAATTTACCTTCATCCAAAGAGAAAGTGAAGACAAAGCTAAATAATTACAATAAGAAGACAGTCACAGTATACATGCAATATTAGCAGAAATGTCAATTTCAATCACCCAGAGAGAGAGAGAGAGAGAGAGAGAGAGAGAGAGAGAGAGAGAGAACGAACATGCAGACAATTTCTAATTAAGCGAGACTCAGTAACTTTTTTTCCCAAAGCGGAAGATAAAGAAAGCTTAACGGAAGAGGTCATGTATCTATCTATCTATCTATTTATCTATCTATCTATATAATATATATATATATATATATATATATATATATATATATATATATATATATATACATATATGTACTGTATATATATATATATATATATATATATATATATACATATATAACATATATATATATATAATATATATATATATATATATATATATATATATATATATATATATATATATATATATATATATATATATATATTCATATCATCAACAAATATCCGATTTTCAACCGACCGAACAGACACATGTCCCAACCATATCTCAAAATAAAATAAAAAAAGGCCCCATAAAAGAGTTTTATGAACAGAAAATGATCTAAGATTTGCGAAGCATGTCGCTTGTCACTCTTAACTTCCAGTTTTGAAAAGAAAGACGTTGGTTTTGCTCATGTGTACAAAATGAATTTAAGTTCATGCACAGTACAATAAACAAAATAAGTAGGACGCAGTATCACAATCTAACATTTGCAAAATGTATCACTACTAACTTTAAGGAAAACAAAAACAGAAAAAAGTCAAAACAAACAGAAAGGTCGTATCATCCTTATCAGACAAGTGCCCAATGTATGACTCCCAATTTCCATGGCACGGTGCCCTAATGAAACCCAAAAAAAAAAATGCTCCCTAACAAAAACAGGAAAACACACCTCAACAATGAATCACAAGGCAAAAAAAAAAACAAAAACAAAAACAAAAACTCACATACGGTGCCCTAATAAAAAAAAAAAAACTCCTTACCAAAAAATGGGAAAACAAACCTCAACAAAGAATCACAAGGAAAAAAGAAAAAAGACAATTCACATACGGTGCCCCAATAAAAATAAAAAAAATCTCCTTACCAAAAACTAGGAAAAGAAACCTCAACAAAGAATCACAAAAAAAGAAAAACAAAAACCAATTCACATGCGCCATCCATCTTATCAGCAACGTGCAAGACGGATGGTAATCGCCCTCCGATATTCTTGTTACAAGATAGAAGTCTTCATTATCTCGCGTGGCGCCGATAAGAGGACACTGATGGGGGTATAAATCACTGATAATAAGGAGGAGTTTCTTTGCCGAAGGTCTCTCTGGTGGTGGGTGAGGTCAGTTTTTGCTTGTCCTTGCTTCCAGGAGCCACCAAAACGGATGATTTATGGAGGGAATGTTTGGTTTGCCTCGTGGGCTGACGAGGGCATAAAAATAGAACGTCGGTGAAGTGTGAGAGGAATGTGTCTACCGAAATTCTAGGTGGGGGGAATTAAGTGGAATGTTGATTCGATAAAATAAGGATGAAAGATATTAAGATGAGAAGATAGACTGTAAAGACACGATGTACAAATAGGCCTTGGTCAAGTATGAGGAATGTGTCTACCTAAATTTTAGGTTGGGAAATTAAGTGGAATGTTCAGTCAATAGAATGAGGATGAAAATATCAAAATTGGAAATTAAAAAGTAAAAGTATGATATAAAATAGACCTTGGTAAAACATGAGGAATGTGTCTACCGAAATTGTAAGTGGGAAAATTAAACAGAATGTTTAATCAATAGAATGAAGATGAAAGATATAAAAATTTGGAAATTGAAAAGTAAAAGTATAATATAAAATAGACCTTGGTAAAGTATGAGGAATGTGTCTTCCCAAATTTTAGGTTGGAAAAATTAAGTGGAATGTTCAATTAATAGATTGAGGACGAAAAATATCAAGATTGGAAGTTATAAAGTAAAAATATAATATAAAATAGGCCTTGGTAAAGCATGAGGAATGTGTCTACCGAAATTTTAAGTGGGAAAATTAAATGGAATTTTGATTCAGTAAAATGAGGCTGAAAGACGTTGAGAATATAAATTGAATAGTATTAAGACATTATAGAAACAGGAATTTGGTAAAGTGTACGGAATGTGCCTGCCGAGATTTTAGGTGGGAAAATTAAATGGAATCTTAATTCAATAAAATGAGGCTGAAAGACACCAAGAATAGATATTATAATAGCATTAACACAATATAAAAATAGGAATTTGGTAAAGTGTAAGGAATGTGTCTACCGAGATTTTAGGGGGGGGGGAAATTAAATGGAATGTTGATTCGACAGAATGAGGATGAAAAGTATAAAGATTGGCAATTAAACAGCGATAAGCCAGTATGAAAACAGACCTTGCCAAGTGTGAGGAATGTGTCTACTGAAAATTTAGGTAGGAAAATTAAGTGGAATGTTGAATAAATAAATTGAGGATTGAAGAAATTAGGATTAGAAATTAGAAAGTAACAAGACAATATGATAATAGACCTCAGTAAAGTGTGGGGAATATCTACTGAAATTTTAGGTAGGGTAATTAGGTGGAATGTTGATTCAATAAAATGAGGATGAAGGATATTAAGATTACAAACTAGTTAGTAATTAGACAAGATGAAAATAGACTTTGGTAAAGTACGAGGAATTTGCCTACTGAAATTTAGGGGGAGAAAATTAAGTGGAAAGTTGATTCAATAAAGTGAGGATGACAAAATTAAGATAAGGGAATTAGATAGCAAACAGCCAGTATAAAAATAGACCTTTATAAAGTGTAAAGAATGTTTCTGCCGAGATTTCAGGTGAGAAAATTAGATGTAATGTTGATTCAATAAAGTGAAAATGAAAAATATAAAGACCAGAAATTAAATGACAAAAATACGATATAAAAATTGGCCTCGATAAAGTTGGCGAAAAGTATATACCGAAATTTTTGGTAAGAAAGTTATATGGAATATTGATTCAATAGCATGAGGATGAAGAATATAAAGACTGGAAATTAAAGAGTAAAACAACAATATAAAAACAGAATCAGGCAAAGTGTGAAGAATGTGTCTACCCAAATTTTAGGTAAGGCAATGAAGTGGAATGCTGATTCCATAAAGTAAGGCTAAAAAAACTTATGATTAGAGACATAAATATTAAAAATAAAAAAAACCATAATCATAAAAACAGACGTTGATAAATTAAATGAAATAACAATTGTATAAGATAAGAATCAAAGCTGTCAGGTGAAATATCAAGCAAATTATAAACTTTAGATAAAAAGTAATGGATTAACGATTTAATGAAATGAGAGTAAAAGATGTCTACTGGCATATTAAATAAACAAAAAGTAAAAAGGAAGCACGAATAATAACATAATGTGAAAGAGCTGTTAATATCCTCGTTATTCAAATAACGAAAAGAAGATTACTTTAAACTATTGAGAGAAATAGACACGGATGGATATATCAGGTAGATAGATAATAAAGAGGAAAGTAAATCAAAATAAGGAGTAGGAAGAGGCGATATCTACTTTATTCAATGAATGAACAATGAAAATGAGAAACAAATAAAAATAAAGCGAGAGGAAGAAGATATTAATTCATATCTAAATATTAACCATTTAATAAAATCCTAAAGCGAATTTATCACTGAAACTTGTAGCGCATAAATGATGATATGAAAAACTAGCAAATAACGTGTTCTAGAGAATATTTAACACCAAACGAAATGTCAGGTAAGTAGATAACGCGAATAAAAAAATAAGTAAATAAAAGAAGAGAAAGAAACTGATCCAGGGAAACGTTAGGTTGATAAATAATGAAAAACCTTCAGTAATAATAAAAGCAAATGAAACTTTGGCGGACGAAACAGAACAAACCTCATTGATAATAAAAGTTTCAAACTTACACCAAATAGAAATCAGTCGCTTGGTCAGAGAGTTAATATTTATGATAAGCTACAAGAATAAAAAAACCCTCTCAATCATAATCGCTTGCTCACTTAGATCTGAGCAGAATATTGATTATGAATAGATAACTCACATAAGGAAATACCTGTACTGCACCTCTCTGCCTTCAATAGTCAGACAGAATGCCTACGCTCTTTACTGTCTTTTAATTGATAACTTTTCTCTATCTATTTATCTGCAATATATATATATATATATATATATATATATATATATATATATATATATATATATATATATATATATATATATACATATACATTGTACATATATGTATTACTATATATATATATATATATATATATGTATATATATATATATATATATATATATATATATATATATATATATATATATATATATATATATATATATATATATATATATATATATATATGTATATCTGTGAGTGTGTATGTATCTGGATTCGCACACACATACACACACACTCATATATATATATATATATATATATATATATATATATATATATATATATATATATATATATGTATATAATATACATATATACATACATACATATATAGATATATATATATATATATATACATATATATACAGTATATGTTTTATATATTAGTTATTTAAAACAGTAAAAAACAACAAAAAAAGCACAGTAAAAGTAACTCATAATGCACTCTTAGTTTTATATTACGATGAAAGAAAATAAAAGTGCACTTTATTTTTAACGTAATAATAATAATAATAATAATAATAATAATAATAATAATAATAATAATAATAATAATAATAATAAAGCAAAGAAAGAGCATTCACACGCACAATGGTTTTCTTTCACCGTAATGCAAAAATAATATTAACCTTGAATTTTGAACCGAAGTACGGCAAAACAACAGTGAATTTAGTGTCTTACCTAACAGAAATACTTTAAAAAACCTTCAACACCACCAACAACAACACCAACAACAAGAGCATCAACAACAACAAAAATAACAACCGTAAAAATATATATAGCTGTCAAACGGACCAGACGGCGCCATGGCAAGGCGTGGCTGACAGATCTCACTCCGTACAAAGATATTCTTCAAAAGGCGCTTCCAAGTTGCTTCCAGGCTTCGATGGAAGCAAGGAAGAGAGGAAAAGGAAAAGAGAGGAAAAGGAAGAAAAAGGAGGATTAAGGGAACATTCGTAGGAGTAGAATATCTGGTTGGATCAGGTAGAGAAATTTGGTAGATAGTTCAGTGACTGAAGAGATGGTAACTATTGCGGCTAATGCTTATACTGTTGCTAAGGTTGATAATGATATGTGTAGTAACAGATGATTTGTCAAATGCCCATAGTGACAAAAATAACAATGATATCTTCGAAAACACAAATGCCTAATTATTCTTGAAACGTTATGGCTTGAAAATACAGTAAATTAGAATCCATTGTCGTATTCCACAAGAACATAATTATTCTACAACCGTTTTTGCTTAAAGATACTAAAAAATTCAATCCATCGCTATATTCCATGTATTCATGTGAGGTAATTCAACCCCCCAGAATGGTCTTGTAGTTTATTACTAATATATCAGTTTAAATTGCAACAGGAATTTTCCACAAACTCATCAGCTATCTGTACCAGCTCTCGTTACCTGGTTGCTAATTGAAGACTCTCGTACATTTTCCATTTGCATCTCAAATACTAACTACCGTATTACACTACAAAAGGCTATTATGTATCTAATTTTATCTCATAATAATAGCACTTAGCATAAACTGACGTTCTCCTAAACATATTACAGTGTAGTAAGAATGGTAATAATGATTATGATGATGAGGATGATGATGATTTACACGATTAACAACAAAAACAACAACGTCTCTATGAATCGCGATAATGTAGATAATGAGGATGAAACATCAGCAGCCAGTATAATTACAGTGCTAAAAATAGCGGTTGAAACATAAGTGAAAATTATCTGCAATAATAATCTTTGGTTTCCTGCGCAAAGTTGAATTAGATTGCCTTGAGACCATCAGACATTGAAAAGTTTGAAACTCAGTTAATTATTATTATTATTATTATTATTATTATTATTATTATATTATTAGAAAATGCTCATAGTAGCCTGAGTCTTGAAATGGAGGAACAAATTCAAAGTTATGTATGGTTAAATATATGTACTCATATATAACTAGGGAATTGTTTCTCCATTATTATTATTATTATTATTATTATTATTATTATTATTATTATTATTATTATTATTATTATTATTATTATTGACAGATGCCTACAATGTCATTATTTCGTAAAGTAAATTATCGCGGAATCGAATGTTCACGCAAAGAAAAAAAAAGTAAAACATAAGGAATAATAAAAGGATAATATACCAAATAAATAAAGACAAACAAAGAACCAGTGGAATCCAAGAAATAGAGAGAGTGCTCGTTGATACCAACTATAGATCCTCCGCTATCAGGCATTACCCAGGCGATCCAGAATCTGGACACAGTTCGAGCAGAACTCATAGCGCGCCTTGAGTCAAAAGGTACTTACTTATTAGGAACAGCGGTCGTGTCAGACACGTTTGCGCATGTCCGTTGCACCGTTTATATCAGACGAGTGTTTTACGTAGACGCAAGGGCACTGTTTTGTCTAAATCAGTCAAGACACTGTTTACATAGGCAGGGGCTTATTGCTTTGTCTGTGCCAAAAACGGACGCTATGTAGCCCCAGGGATCCTGATCGTGCATGCACATTTTCGATAAAGTTATGTAAACTTATCTTTTATTATTGATACAGTTGAATGTTTGGTATGCTGAATTTATTGCTAGTCTCTGTGCAGCTGTAAACGCACACAAACACTAACACACACACATATATATACATATATGTATGTATATGTACATATATATACATATATACATACATACACACACATATATATACACACACTTATATGTAAACATATATATATATACATATATATATATATATATATATATATATATATATATATATATATATATATATATGCATATATATTCATACTGTATATACATACATTCGTACACACACACACACACACACACACACACACACACACACACATATATATATATATATATATATATATATATATATATGAAAGGTAAAAACTAACCACATTTAAGCATATTCCAATTGCCTTTCGTATCACTATATTCGTTTCAGCATTTCACCTTTAAGTGATGATACTACTGTAGTAAATGGTAAAGATATATGACTTGTAACTTGTATAAACATATATGTCCTCCGAGTTGTATCAGTTACAGTGCTGTTAAAGTTAATAAAGTTTAGGAATTTGGAAATATTATACTGCATAAGTCTAGATGTAGACTAGCACATATCTTATCTTTCTAATCAGGTTTAAAAAAAATTATATTGTTGATTTTGATCTAATTTTATCTATAGCAAATCATATTAAAGGTTTTTACGAACAATGCAATAATTTTGCGTCTCTCGATCCCATTATTTTTGTTCTGTATATTTTTCTATCGTATTCGGACGTCTATAATCCAAAGTAAGAATCATGGTACAACTATTTTTCTGAATTGCCTTCAATCTTTGCTTCTCTACAAGACGCTGGTTTTGCCATTGTGGTTGAGTTCAAATTTCCATTTTGGTTTCTATGGTAAAGGCACTGTTGTCCTCGTCTCCACTCAAGCTTCATTTTCAAATAGACCTTTGGTCTACGTTTTAATTTTCCTATGAGACTCTGGTTAGGTTCCGTCCTCCAACTGGCTTCTGCTTTGCTGCGTCTTCTACGAGACCTCTCCTTCCAGTTCCACTTTCCTGGAAGTATCAGACCAAAGGCCTGGTTTTCTGTCGGTTTCTAATAGAGGTTTCACTTTCCAGTTGGTCTCTCGCTAAAGTTTCATTTTGGCAATGGGTTTCTTGTTGGAGGTTCGTTTTCTTGGCAGTTGTGTGGTCGAAATATAGTTTTTCCAATAGGGCATGGTTAAGCTTTCACTTTCTTTAAAGTTCTGTTGCCCGCTTCAGTGTTCCAGTAAGGTGTGGTTAAAGCTTTACTTCTTGTAAGTCTACTGCCAGATTTATTTTTCCCTAATAGATTTATGTTCAAAGTTTCGTTTTCATACACGTCGATTGGTCAAAGATTTACTCTTTCCAGTACGCCCATAGTTAATGTTTCGCTTTCGTGTAGTCCAGACAAACATTCGTTTTAATGTAAACCTTTAATCCAATTTTTCCGCATGTTCTGGCAGGCCTCTATTCAGTATTGTATTTTCTAATATTCCTCTCCTTAACGTTTCGTCCTCTTGTAATTCTCAAATACTAGTTTTAATTTATTGAGACTTATGGCCAGCATTTCATTTCACGGTAGGTTTCTAGTAAATAATCCACCTGCATGAGTCTTCATTGGAGATAATCAAAAGAAAAGGATTCTTGAAGTATAGATTAGCTTTATGTTGAATTCAACTCTGTATTTGGGACAAGAAAGTTTAAGAACTCATGATGCAATCAAGCCCATTGACAATAGCTGTTGCTACTCTAAGTTGCTTGAGGTCATTCAATCAATTAGTCAAAAATGATTTTTATACATTGTTATCAGAATCACACATAAAATTTTTAAAGTTTATGGAAAACATTTTTTATCATAAATTCAACATAATGAATTTTAAATAAAGCTGGGTACCTTACCCGGTTTCTGGAACACTCAACAATAGGCATTGAATACCCAAGGCTCACTCAAAGAATTCCTCCAAGGACGCAGCATCGACGCCTCTCGTTAGAAGAAGCTGGCCTTACGGCAGCATTGGCTTTCAAGACCCATACAAGCTAGTTATGGGGGAGAAGACGTCGCATCGTCTGATTTATCTGTTTGTGCGAGACACCGTTTATGTCCACAAAGGGGAAACGACGAGGACATCTTGGCGTCCCTAATCAACTCGGTGTCTCTTGGTGTCCGTTCTGCTGCTGCTGCGTCGAGGGCAAGAGGAGAGAAGCCATCACTCCTTAATTCTAATTGGTGCCCACACATGCTCTTCTTTATAAGGGGGTTGGGGCGGCACTCGGACTTACCCTGGCTGGAGATACAATCATCGTATCGTTTATTAAAAGGATTATCAGCTGTGTCCTTTGGCGCTGTTCGCTCGACTCGATGCTTTTTTTTTTTTTCGAATCAGCTGCGCTAATGATGATAAATAGGTCCTAAGTAGGTCTTCTCTAAAAGGGAGCTTCGTTAGAGAATGAAGTTAAAGCAACAAATGATAAATCTAGATTAACAGCGCTTGATTAGGAGGAGATGATAGAATCGTTTATGCAGAATGGCCGATAAGTGTTAACAAACTTGTAATTATATAAAGATTTTGAAGTTGGAGTTTGCCGTAAATTGTGGTAAACTGTTTTCGACAAGAGTGTTAATGTGTGTGTGTGTTTATGTGAGAGAGAGAGAGAGAGAGAGAGAGAGAGAGAGAGAGAGAGAGAGAGAGAGAGAGAGAGAGAATTAACTGTTTTTTAGGGAAACGATTCTACTTCTGAAACGTGGAAGATTACATTTTCGTTGAGAGACTATCGATAGATAGGTAGACTAAACCGAAGTTTATGAGAAAACGTAAACCTCAACAAAGTAAGTAACGACCCTGTCGGAGGTAAATAGAATGATGAGTATTATATAAAAAAAGAGAAACAGACAGATACAGAAAGAATCTGCTGCATCATAGGTAACATCTGGATACAAGCGTCAACAAGCTTTCAGGACGCCATCTGAACGTTCCGCGATGAAAGGCTTCTGACGTCACTGCACGGTCTGAACATTGAATTGTCAAAAACAAGTCACGCTGGGCTGTCCATCCTGTGCGCAGAATGTTTTCCATTTTGCTTTTTACGTTGTGCAGTTCTGCAGTGCAATTTATTACTTAACTAACAGCTGACAAGAAAGCATCCTGTCATTGTAAGAACACGAATCTCTGATCATTCGTGAGATGCAAACATTTATCTGTGACGCTGGTCATTGCTGCAGACACATACGTACAAACATATATATGTATATATATATATATATATATATATATATATATATATATATATATATATATATATATATATATATATATATACGTATATATATACACATACAATATATATGTATATACATATAAATGTAATTTATATATATATACACACATATATATATATATATATATATATATATATAAATGTATATATAAAATGTGTATATAAACTATGTATATATATACATAGTTTATATATATGTATATATATACATATATAAAAGAATCTATGTACCAACAGTACATAGATTCTTATCCTTGACTCCCCATGCCTATCTTCATCAAAAAACCATTTCTTTCAAACAAGAGTGGACAGTTCTGTACACAAGTAACTGGAAAACCTTATGAGCAGGGTTTGTGATAGCAGGGCAGAGGCCAGCGTAGAAGTAGCTGGAAGAGTTTTATGTTACAGACAGGTGTTATGGTAACAGGGGACACAGTTCTACCTATCTGCAATTATTTAATCTTTGGTTTTCAGATTTTAATATTGCGACAGCGTTTTAGTTTTGCTCGCTCTCAAGCGATAAACTTTTGCTCGTCTAAAAACGAAAATTTCAAGCAGATGGACTGTCCACACGACTTCAGCTGACAAACTTAATTCTTTAGATCTGCGTTTTTAATACCAGGAAAGTTTTGAATATATACCACTAAAGAATTGTGTTTTGTTCAATCAAAATAAGTTTTACAGTGACAGTTCTTAATTCCACACTATTTCCAAACTTCTAGGTTTTGGGAACAGCGAATTTTCACGCACATATGCAACTGGTTTTGATAACAGTGCACAGTTCTGCATACCTGCAAAAGGTAAATTTCGTTTTAACGAGAGGTTTTGCAGTGACGGTTTGCAGTTCAGTACCCACCTCCCAGGATTTTATTTTAGCAACAGTGAACAGTTCTGCACACTTACAACTTGTAAACTTTCTACTCTGCACGTAAGTTATGTGTCAAAGCCAGATTTTCATTTTATCGAACACTGCACATTTTATTGAACCTGATACTTGGAAACTCCTAACTCGGACTGGCAAATATCTTCTTGTAAAAGCAGAATATGCAAAATGATATGTGACTGTGCAATACAGTCACTGCCGTTGCTTATATGAATGCTCATGGCTTTGAAAGATTCAATAAATCAAAATTGTCAAAATCAATTTATGTTCAATGGCTTTTGTATGTGACAGATAGTCAGCCATACCAAGCAATAATTATGGCGCGCACGTATGAAGAACTAAGACATTGCGCAATTTTTTGTTCGTTTGTTTTGACAAGTGTTAAGGGGTGTTACCGGATATGCTTACTTAACAACAGGCAACAAGAAAGCGTTCTTCGATCGTAACAAAATAAATGTTTTAGCATTCGCGAGATGCAGACATTTATGTATTACACTTGTCATAACTGCAGACAGTTTATAAGTATTTGTATATACTGTACTGTATATATATATATATATATATATATATATATATATATATATATATATATATATATATATATATATATATATATATATGCAGACAGTATATAAGTATTTGTGTATATATATAAATATAAATGTATAACATCTCTCTATCTATCTATCTTTATATATATAAGAATATATACATGCATATATATACATATATATATATTGCGTATATATATACTCTCTCTCTCAATATATATATATATATGTATATATATATATGTATATATATATTGTACCTCGAAAATATGTTGAAAGAACACATGAAAGCACTTGGTACGCCTTTTATTTTTCCTGTGGCCTTGGCTAAATATATTGTGACGCTATTTAGTGGCATATAATATATATATATATATATATATATATATATATATGTATATATACATATAGATGTTCAATAAAAAAAAGGACACTACCATTCACATCCTTTAACTGATGAATCGATTTTTTTGTTTATTTATTCTTTAATTTAAGGAGTAATTTCAGGTTTGTCTTTTGTCTTACGAGTTTTTGTGCATATCAGTATGTTATCGAACAATTTCTTGCATATCCAAAAAGTGCGAAGAACTCGAGAAATCAAGAAGGCATTGCGGCTATTGCAATTACATTTTGAAGGGAGCCATCCTTTCTCCCCTAATTTCCCGCACGGATCGATTCAGTGGACGACATTACTCTCAGCAGGTCCAAAAAGTTTTTCCTGCAGGGATATTTTGCTGTATGTCATTTTTGCGTAGCGAATGCTTGCTTTTATTTCGTTCTTAATCGCCAGAAGTCATTTCTTACACTGGATTAATATGATAGCTTTTTGTTGATGAGTTCTTCTTTTTATTTGTTTGAATTATATTTCGCATAGAAGGTAATTTCAAACATTTTCTGTATACGATTTTTGTTGTATTTTTTGTGGAATATTTGCAAAACTTTCGATTACAGCGACAGCTTTGCATTTCTTCGTTTTATTTTTAATACTCGGTAAAACAAGTCCCAAGTTATAAACATATGTATATTATTGTGGATTATTTTATTCGATTTACAACAACGATGAAGTGATGAGACGCATTATTAGTATCATTTATTATTATTTGAAATATACTGTACACACTTTCATAAGGCCCAAGCCAAAGGGCTATTACAAACACACAAACATAACGCCCGCCCCACACACATATATGCGTATAAACATAAATACATACATACACACATACACCCACACATGCATGTATACACACACACACACACACACACACATATATATATATATATATATATATATATATATATATATATCTATATATCTAGGCACAGATTTGCAATACTAGCACAAATGATATTAATCAGTACTACAGTCATTGCCATAATAATAATAATAATAATAATAATAATAATAATAATAATAATAATAATGACTGCGACTGTAAAAACTTCATCCTGTACTACTTTTATTACAACTACTAACACAGTACTGAATACCGCAATTGCTACCGGTAGCCACAGCAACAAACATAACAACAGCAATATCAACAACACAGTTTATTACCGCTGCTGCTGCTACGAAAGAAACAACAATATGATCAAAGGTTATGATATTAAGTAAACAGAGAGAGATAAAAAAAAAAAAAACAGACATAGCAATGCCTGCGGTACAAATAAGTTTTTTTTGAAAGAAAATTCTCTCTCTCACCCTCTCTCTCTCTCTCTCTCTCTCTCTCTCTCTCTCTCTCTCTCTGGTAATCCACTTATCATCCAGGTCTGCAACCATCTGCACGCTTTTTGTATACGCCACTGACTTATTTTTTTTTACTTTTTTTTTATCTTTCTCTTGCCTTTACGCTTTCTGACTGCGCTTCTTGTTTTAGCATTTTCAGCGTCTTTCATTTTACGTTGCAGGCGCAGTCTGCATTGTTATTATCACTATAAACATATACATGATTGCAAAGTAGAGGTAATGAGAGAGAGAGAGAGAGAGAGAGAGAGAAACCCGATTTTCAAGGTTGCGTCACTTCCTCAACAACGGCGAGCGCATTATATAGGTGTCGAGTCGGCGTCATCTATTCGTCGCCTGCGTTCATCGCCGTCTATTCATCACAATCTTAACCAAATAAACACGACGACCCAAAGTGGGAATTCGAAGAATGCTTCCTCGATGACATTAACTTATGACCCGTAAATGCCGGGTCCTAAAACGCTCCCGGGTGGCGGTGCTCCGTGTTCCGCCTTCTCTCCCTCCCTACTCCTTCTTTCTTTCTTTGTGGGTTTTCTTCCATTCCTCTTTCTGCTGCAGGTATCCATTCTTTTATGGATCATCTTTTTTTTTCTTTAGCAATTCTAAAATTCCTTTATTTTTTTTTTTAAGTTTTCATTTTTTCCTTCGAGCCAGTAATTCAATTTTTTCATTCTGTTCTACCCACCTCTTTTCCAGTTTCTGGGTTTTATTCTGTTATTATGTCTTTATTTTATATTTTTCCTCACTCCTATAGTTTTCTTTTCGCTATTTATTGGAAGTTCTTCCCTTCAGTGTCATTAGCCTTACTTTTTTTTTTTTTAAATAATTTTGCTCCCTTTTTTAATAATTTTGTAACTTTATTCTTCCCTATTCTTTGCGTCTCCTTAGTCTTAGTCCATATATGTTCTTAAATTCTCTCTTTTTCCTCTTATTGGGTCTACTTAATCTTTTCTCCTTCCTTGTTTTATCTATGGTTTAAGTTTCTAGAAGTTTTCTCCCTGCTTTTCGTACTTCTTCTGTGTTTCTTCTTCCTTCTTTATTTTTACATCGTTTTCATTCTTTTTATTGTTACTCCTCCTCCTCCTCTTCCTCCTCCTCCTCCTCCTTCAGTCTCAATATTATCTTTGTTCTTCCTCTACTGCTGCTACTTCAAATTTTTCATTCTTATCATCATACGTCTTTCTGTACTTTTGGTTATTTTTTTTTATTCTGATTACCATAAATCTCCTCCTTTTTCTTCTTTGTTATCACCCCTCTTCTTCTCCTTCTCCTCCTCCTCCTCCTCCTCCTCCTCCTCCTCCTTCTTCTTCTTCTTCTTCTTCTTCTTCTTCTTCTTCCATTCTGCATCGTAGGTGACCCCTGAATACCAAGCGGACGGAAAAGTCATCAACAGCTTAATTGAAAAATGTTGGCTTTCAAGGTCTAGGTCATGACTCATTTGTGAGGTGCCATCGTTGGGATGCAGTG
The DNA here is from genome assembly GCF_040412425.1 of Macrobrachium rosenbergii. Classification (NCBI taxonomy): domain Eukaryota; kingdom Metazoa; phylum Arthropoda; class Malacostraca; order Decapoda; family Palaemonidae; genus Macrobrachium; species Macrobrachium rosenbergii. The sequence goes on from NC_089789.1 coordinate 31,469,375, forward strand.
AGAACGGAAGAAGAAGAAGAAGAAGAAGAAGAAGAAGAGGAAGAAGAAGAAGAAAAAGAAGTAGAAGGAGAAGAAGAAGACGAATTTTGAATAAGACCAGGAGGATAGAGGATAGGGACTGGTGGTGAAGCTGAGGACAAATAGAGGGTAATACATACAGTATGTATATGTATATACAATATATGTATATATATATATATATATATATATATATATATATATATATATATATATATATTCCTTTACTTGTTACTCCATTATTCTCTCTCTCCCTCTCTCTACTCTCTCTTATCTCTCTCTCTCTCTCTCTCTCTCTCTCTCTCTCCCCTCTCTCTTTGTACAATAATACACAAACTCTAAATAAAAATATCAGCTCTTCGCCAGGATTCGAACTCAGGGCCTTTCGCCAGTGAAACGGGCGCCATGACCACTGGGCTATACAGCTAATATATATATGTATATATATATTATATATATATTATATATATATTATATATATGTATGTCCTTTACTAGTAAAGGACCGTTGAGTCGAAAGGCCTAGCAACCACTCCGTTTTTCATTTTTTTTTCGTGGCATTTGCCTTCATTTATACATTCACCACGTTCCATATCTTCGTGAATCAGTTATACATATATATACAGTATATACATGTATATATGTATATACACACACACACACATATATATATATATATATATATATATATATATATATATATATATATATATACGTGTGTGTGTGTGTATTTGTGCATGTGTACGTATATGCCTTTGCTTGCGTGGCGCATTTGTCTTTTCCTTATCTTTCTCACATTCATGTTCCCCAAGTAAACCGGAATCACTTTCTGTCCCCATTAACTCTCAAGCACATCGCCATAATCAGCTCCCAAAGGCACGCAATCATTGTTATCATTATGACATTCGTTTCTCAGGCTCCCTGCCTGTCAGGATACACGGCACTGCTTTCGACTGCTTGTCACCCACGTCAGCCATTCAGTTTGCTTTCTCTGCTTTTGTGGAATTTTGTTGCAAAGCTTTGGTATTTTGTTCAATTTGACAAATATTTTTTATTGCGCTTATTATCATCTTATTCATTAACGGCATTGATACAATTATTATCATAATAATCATCATCATCCGCTTCATTCTCATTATTAGTCGCGTGATTTTTCACACAGATTGGTGATCAGTTTAAATATGCTATCACTATTAATACTATTATTGCTATTATCTAATATCCCATTGGTTGAATGTATTAATTAATTATCTTTACACTTTTTAACTATATACTTGAAAAGACAGGGGCTCTTCAAGTTATTTGATTGAAGATACGATGATAATGCTCTGGATATAGAGCAATAGCTTTAATTCGACTATCCCAGAATTAGGGCTGAAAATATTATTCGGATAAAGTGTTCTGCTCAAGTAACTGAGACGGATTTCATGAGTACTGAAATTCTTTGCTAAGAATCGGAATCATGATAGCTAAATGCTGAGTTTGTAACTCCAGCTTCATGTAATGCAATGGTGTAACGATGAAAATCTTGATTGAAATGGAAATTGTTATCATTATGCATTTACAGATTCATACACACACACACACACCCACCTATATCTATCTATCTATCTGTATATATATATATATATATATATATATATATATTATATATATATATATATATATATATATATATATATATATATATATATATATATATATATATATATATATATATATATATATATATATATATATATATCTTAGCCCCATTAAGGAAGAGTCTCTGGAATGTGTTTCTTTTCGGTTTTGGAAGGTATTTTGTGATGAGCTTAGTAGCCAGACGCCATGACCAGAGATAGCCAAAGGTTTATGATCCTGATGGCATTTGGCATTTCTCAACGGTTACCCACCCAAATACTGACCACACTCAGTGTTACTAAACTTAACTGATCAGACCAATAGAAGCATTAGAAACGTGTTTCTGTATCTATTATGAGACAGACAGACAGAGAGAGAGAGAGAGAGAGAGAGAGAGAGAGAGAGAGAGAGAGAGAGAAAGTGAAAGAGACAAACTGACAGATTCTTCTTTTTTTGTTGATTGATTCGATTCATCTTAAAACAACAGATGTAGAAATCTGAATTTTTGAAAACATATCATAATTGATCCAGAGAAAAATCTCGCTTTTTGTATGCCTCAGAAACAGTTGGACAAGCTGACAGACAGATCAAACTTATATTAACGATTCTAGTAATCATAAACCAACACGAACGAAAAGAGGAATGTGTCAAAGCAAATAATCAACTTTAGTAAAAAAAAAAAAAGGATAGATAAAAATACGAGACCACCGTGCGTCCACTCACCCGCAAATATGCGAGAGGTGAGAAAAATCGGGTTAAACCAACAACTTCGCTTTCTTTCTCACACCAGTTTGGCGGCGGCGACGATTTCATTGAACAATTTTTCTCCTCTTTCTTTTTTATTAAATTCATCAGTGTCAGCGTATCTGGAGGGAGATCTGACCTCTCTCTCCATATAAGAGCGGAAGACTTTCCCACGTGAAGGGATTTGGCTCAGAGGCTTTTTCTTATTTCGTCTTGAAAATCTGATAGCATCTTCCGTCGATGCGAGTACTTTTGGGAGGTTATAAAACGAACATCTCTCCTCGAAGACACGGGACATCACTCTGTAGCCACACTCGCCCGGGACATTTATTTATTCTCTCTCTCTCTCTCTCTCTCTCTCTCTCTCTCTCTCTCTCTCTCTCTCTCTCTCTCTCTCTCTCTCCAGAGGGATTTTGTCGATTACCACTTTTCCTCTTTATCTGTCAATAGGAACTTTTTGGAAGTCTCTCTCTCTCTCTCTCCCTACGTGAGGAATTTTGTCGATTATCACTTTTCCTCTATCTGTCAATAGGAACTTCGTGGATACGTCTCTCTCTCTCTCCACGTGAGGGATTTTGTCGATTACTACTTTTCCTCTTTTCCTCTCAATAGGAACTTTTTGGGTGCCTCTCTCTCTCTCTCTCTCTCTCTCTCTCTCTCTCTCTCTCTCTCTCTCTCTCTCTCTCTGTGACGAATTTTGTTAATTACCACTTTTCCTTGTTATCTCTGAATAGAAACTTCGTGGTTACGTCTCTCTCTCTCTCTCTCTCTCTCTCTCTCTCTCTCTCTCTCTCTCTCTCTCTCTCTGTGAGGGATTTTGTCGATTACCACTTTTCCTCATTATCTCTGAATAGGAACTTCGTGGTTACGTCTCTCTCTCTCTCTCTCTCTCTCTCTCTCTCTCTCTCTCTCTCTGAGGGAATCTCTACTCGATTACCACTTTTCTTTTTCTTTTCTTTTATCTGTATATAGGAACTTCGTGGATACGGCTCTCTCTCTCTCTCTCTCTCTCTCTCTCTCTCTCTCTCTCTCTCTCAGTGACTTCCTTGATTGGCTTTCTTCTATTGCCATATGTAAATATATCTAACTGTAACTTTGAATAATCTCTCTCTCTCTCTCTCTCTCTCTCTCTCTCTCTCTCTCTCTCTCTCTCTCTCTCTCTCTCTCTAACTAGGATATTCAGTGGTCAGTAGTTTTTTCTCTCTGATTCAGACCATTAATGCTGTATTTTTCTCGCACTCTCTCGGAGATATGATTTATTTTCTTCAGTAGCATGAAAAGTAGCATTGTGTCTTTTTATAGAAGATAATTTACCATTCAGAGTTGTAGTAATGTTAATCAGTAAAATATTAAATCTAATTTGTGCTTAGGTAATTTTACCTAAAATACTTAGAAGTGCTAGCAGTTATGAATACCATTCAGATGAAATCTAATCTATGTCAAAATAAGGCCTAAGCTGTAACTTGTTTAAATCAAACCTTGGGTCAAATCCAGCACTTGTCACTAACTATTTGAATGTAATATAATGACTTGGTATTTCCTTTGCCAGGTACTGAAATCATTATTACATACAGTGGTGTAAGTCCTCAGTGAAAATAACACGGTAATCCTAACACTTCACCTCTGTCTTTGTTTTGACTAGGTGGACAGAACGGATAAGCAGATGATGTCTTCTTTCCCCCAGGACAAGAGGCATATAAGGAATTTCAGCCTGCAAAAAAAAAAAAAAAAAAAAAAACTAGTGAAAATTTACATGCAGGCACCACAAATGTTACTCCGGAGCGAGCCTTGTACGCCGAAGTTTATGCACAGCAGAAAAGTGTTGGATTTTAGACGATAATCCGTAA
>NC_089789.1:31486105-31508605 GCF_040412425.1 Macrobrachium rosenbergii
AATAAGGGAATAAAAAAAGAGTGAAGATGAAACAGCTGAATAAATGGTCAAAGTTTTTCCTTAACCTTATGTAAAATGAGAGGGATTTCTGCCATAGATAATCCTTATAAAGAAAAAGGTGTGCCTGATATAATCTTAATTATTGTACAGTTAATAAAACAGCTTTTTATTCTTAAAAGTTTTTTTCTTTAAATCAGAAAACAAAAAAAAAAACCTGTCTGATGCAGCCTCGCTAAGAAAGGAAAGAATATGATTAAAAATGTTTCCATGAATTATTCTTTTTTTTAGTTAAGAATCTCACGTAGAAAATTAGTATGATTTAGCCTAAAGGAAATTACATCTCCAATCTGGAATTCTGGATTTTTCGCAAAAGAAGATAAATATTAGAAAGTGCATGAAAACGGGAAAGCGTTAGACGATACTTTAAACAATTTGTTTCCATCTAGAAAATACTGTTTTGTGATTTTGAGAAAAAATAACAAACCATGTCTACTATATACATACATACATACATACATACATACATACATACATACATACATACATACATACATACAATACATACATACATACATACATACATACACACACACAACACAAACACACATATATATATGATATATATAAATATATATATATATATATATATATATATATATATATATATATATATATATATATATATATATATATATATATATATACATATACATGTAATTGTAATAGCCACATGCTCTCTAACTTATAATTCTTCAACTTTTTTTGATACCCTTGTCACTACAAAGCCTTGAGATCCTAGTGCAAGAAATCTGAAGAAATTCTGATTTGCGGTAGCTGGGGAAACGAAACCCGGGTCCATAATCAGAACGAGGTACCATTGTCGACCTGACCACTGGTAAAAAAGTGACCAGTAGATTCTACTATATATATATACAGTATATATATATATATATATATATATATATATATATATATTTGTATGTATATATATGAGTATATATATATAAAAATATATATATATATAGTGTATATATATCCACTGTATATATATACTCATACACTCAGAATTTATTAGTGAATGGATCAACGACATGTAAAATAGACAACTGAATTGAGAAAAACATAAAGTCAAGTAAATTACTTTTGTAGCTTAAGAAACAATACGCCTGAGATGAGTGCATAAATTGTCCAAGTGATTAAACCGATATCTGACTTCAAAGAGAGGGGATAATTTTATATTCCAATAGGCTTAGTTCAAAGGTTTATGTATAACCAATGTTTACTTGTGAGTGCGTGTAGAGAGACAAAAAAAAAGAAAGAGAGATAGATTGATTGATTAATTTACGTAAACTGGCGTCACAACAGCAAAGGTCACCAAGGCACGGGAGAAGAGAGAGAGAGAGAGGGGGGTGGTGAAGACATATACATTTAAATATGCATACTGGAAATAATGATAGATAAGTAATGGCAGGAAACTCATTAAATGAGAGAGAGAGAGATTATTAAATTAGTATTGAGATAAACGTAATTTAGCTAGGAATAGATAACCAATGATTTCTAACTCATCAAATAACAGAGAGAGAGAGAGAGAGAGAGAGAGAGAGAGAGAGAGAGAGAGAGAGAGAGAGAGAGAGACTCGTATAAACTGCTGGGAAAAAAAGGCCGGAGACTGAGGGTAGATCAAGAATAATGATAAGGGAGCTGACTCTATTCTGTCCTATGCCAAGAAAGCTGAAAGGAGAACCTTTTTTATCCACGAGGATAACATCGCATGCAGGCCCCGATAAATCCCTTATAAAGCTGCTTCAACTTAACCTCAGCTCACAGGGCTTCTAATTGAGTGCTGCATAATATGAGAACTTGTCTTAGGTTACTCTCTGCCCTTTTATAGATATATATACTTGCCGTTGATCTGGAAATATGACGCAATAATGCGCCACTTAAAACCAAACCCGGACGAGAAATAGATAATTAGATCGGTAATGGCTAATTGAAGGCCGGTAAATACATAATGATAAGTGCGCGCAAGCAAGGAACGTCAAGTATAAATGCGAATTAAACGAGACTTCGGTAGATAGATTAATTGTAAGAAAATTAATTTTAGGCAAAAGTCGAAAGAGCAGTGGTTAAACACCATCTTTTCCCTGCTGGGGGAAAAAAAATACAACATAAATTTCTTCACGCAAGATTGCAAACAGTTTCAGCGGTATACAGACTCGGGAAATGTCATGAACATAATTTTCAAGACCGACGAGGAAACCTAAAGTTATTATTGAACTGAGTCATAGATCTGGAGACATTTGTGTTACGTAGGAATCGTCTGGTCACCATGGCTAAAAGTCATGCATCCTAAGCAGAGTAGTCACAGATCTGAAACAGGCATTTGAAGGTAAATGGAAATGACGAATTGCTAAGGAATATCCAAACGATGATAGATGAAGCAATAAACGGAAGTGAAAACTGGCTACTCATCTTAGCAAAGAATGATACTGAAAGAGTTCTGCAGAAATAAAGGGATGTATATCTATCTCTGAAAATATTATTTCAGTCGCTGCTCCAATGGGGTGAGAAAGCGAATCCATCTTTATCTCTGATAGATTTGACAGAGAAAAGCTCTTCTTTCCTTCGAAGAATAATATTTAAAGACTTCACTGTATTGGAAATATATGGCTTGGAACAGATGAGAGGCGAAAGAACTGGAACGGCATAATTCTTTTTTTGCAGATACCATATCAGTCATTGATCCACTGAGTTGTGAGGCATAGCTTAGTCTTATGTTTGCCAGCTACACATGGCGTACCTAGCAACCTCGATATTCAGTTTGGAGTAAAAAAAAAAAAAAAAAAACTAAATAACCAAGTTCATTGGTTGTGTCTCCCTTTGACGTCCAAGGTAAGGAACATTTGTTTTATAAAACCTTCTTTGTTCTCTGTTATCGTCCTTCTCTCTATATTTTCATCTTTATTTGTTACAGATGCCTGGCTGCCTCTCAAGATGGCGTCTGCATAAAGTCTACTGATGACATGTTAATATCCTTCAGCTTATACAGATATACTGTATATTGTGCATTTGAGAATGCTGTTGTCTCTTTCGTGTCTTGGCTTTGTCTGTACAGCATCAATTTCCTTCAGATCTTTTTCCAGGAACAGTTATAAAGGAAAAGAGGAGAAATTTGCATAGACAGATACCAAACATGATTAGGAAAATATTGTCCATTGAAATATTATTTATTTAATCTATCTTTCTATCTATCTCTCTGTTTATCTATCTATCTATATGCATGTATGTATGCATGTATGTGTGTGTGCATTTTTATGTATGTGCGTATGAGTGTGTGTGTTTTTATGTATGTGTATGAGTGTTTTTATGTTTGTGTGTGAACGTGTGCGTTTTTATATACGTGTGTATGAGTGTGTGTATTTTTATGTATGTGTGTGAGTGTGTGTGTTTTTATGTATGTGTGTGAGTGTGTGTGTTTTATGTATGTGTGGGGGCGTGTGCGTGTTTTTATGTATGTATGTACGTGTGTGAGTGTGAGTGTGTTACCCAGTACATCCTGATTATTCGCTCTTGACCAGAGTGTCAGGAAACACGAGATATTGCTCTACGCAAATTTTAAACGAAACTGCTTGTGCTATTTTTATCTGTTAGTCAGAGCAATCTAAACACTTAACACGGCCATAAAAGCAAAATGAGACGATTTCTTTTCGTTACTGTGATAATTTACTAAACATGGTTCTTAAAAATATAATTATGAGATTATTTATTATTATATTATTCAGAAAATGAACCCTATTCATATGGAACATGCCCACAACAGGGGCCATTGACTATAAATTCATGTTTCCAAAGAATATGGTGTTCCTTAGGAAGATGTAAGAGGAGGTACAAGGAAATACAGAAAGAAGAGATCCTGCTTATTAAAAAAGAAAACGAAATTAATAAATTAACAAATAGATAAAAATGTATAAAAATGTAAGGAGAATTTTATTAGGGTGGTAATGTGAAAAAGGAAAACTGAGACAATAAGAAATAGATAAAAACAAAAATGACTCAATAAATATGAATATAATATAAATAAACAATAAGCAAAGACATATACACAGATCAGAATATACGTATTTCAAAAGCAAAGTAAGCCAGAAAATCCAAGTAAACAAGGTTATGATACTGAAGTATTACAAAAACTTTTTCTGATATTAGTAAGGATAAAACTGTACGAGAAGTCTTGACAGACAGCCTTTAGATTCCTCATATAATAAACAAGACTGGCAGTGTATTGAGGCTTTTACTAAGATTTCCTTCAGTGCTGACATGAAGGAGGAAAAACGAGCATTGTATACTCTTTGTAAAATAAAAATATATATCCTCAGAGAGAAGAATGAAATTATAATTTTTATAATTTATGACGTAAATCACAGCCTTAGGAATATTTTATGGCCAAAGTAGTATCTTTAAAGAATGAACATAAATCTATCTCTCTCTATATAATTTTAGATATTTCATATATCATTTCGTTACATATTTTTTTCTTATTTGTGAAGTGGCTCCTCAAAATAATTTTATGAAATTTCTTCATCAAATAGATTTTATTTAAACCAACCGTTATATTATTTTCTGGTAATTAAAGAACCGTAAGGAGGAACTGTTACGTTACGATAAAGAAAAACGGCGATAATACATGTACGAAAAGAAAAATGGAAAGAAGAAAAATCAGGAATAAGAAAATAAAGAAAATATAATTGTCATGAAATCCGTGCTTACACAGAAGGTACATTGTCACAGGTGCTGAGGCCTATTACCCTTTCACAGCCGACGGCAATATGTCAGATGGTTTCGGGGGAGGCGGAAGGCTGCGCGTCGCGGCGCTGGACACCGGGGTATCAAATGCAGGGGTAGAGGGTACCTGGTCTTGGGTACCCTATAGGGACCAGGAACTTCCAGTTGGCGCCGCTAATGTCTTGACTTCTCCCACCCCTCCCCACCCAACGCCTCACTCACTGGTCTTCCTTCTGCCACATCTCCCCCTCCGGACATTTATCCCGAAATGGGCGGGTTCTGCGCCTCCTCCGAGATGCAGAGGGCACGGAGGCGACACGTTCTCGAAGGCGGAGACCACCTGGGGCACGAAAACGCACTAGGAGAGGCCTGGGAAGAGCTTAATGGGCCTTATGGTCTCCATGTGTCTGCCATGCTCCAATGCCTCCATAAGGTAACACCGAAGAGTTAGAGTTCTCCCAAGGCCACCTCTCTGTGCCTTCGTCGGTACGCTGCTGCTGCTGCTGCTGCTACCAACGACGGCGGGGCTTGAAAAAGCGTCGGCGATACCATTATGGTCCTTCGTCGTCTCCTCCTTTGGGGTGAAAATTAAATGGCGACCCAGATCACGGGAAGATTAAAGAGTCCCCATTGCTTTGCCTAAGGTTGAAATCCTCTCCGGTGCTTTGTTGGTTAGCTGCTTCGGTTTTCGTTGTTTTGTTTATTAACTCTTCTGTCCCTTGTTCTCCTTGCTTTGTTTCCTCTTCCTCTTTCTCATAAATCCTTTTCGAACACGACGTCCATCAGACGCATTGACTTTACTGATGCAATTTCGAAATGACATCACTCACCAATACAGAAAACACAAGCATGAAAATAAACACATAAGGAGATCTGGTCAATAAGCATCAGAAACTTGTTCCTTTGCGTGTGTGTGTTTGGGTGTATGAGGAGAGAGAGAGAGAGAGAGAGAGAGAGAGAGAGAGAGACAGCGCATAAATTTGATAGCAGGAAGAAACAAATAGAAGGAAGCAGAAGGGTCCATAAAAATCAGAGAACCTTCAATCACGCCAGATGAAGAGAAGTGCACAACCTAACACCTGTTTCTTTGTGGTCTATTTTAGTCGTGGAAACTTTACACGAAGTCTAATAAGACTTTGCCTTACAGGAGGAAGAAAGGAAAATACGAAAAGGAGTAAAAATAATGAATGCATAACTACTTATACATATGAACAAATACACATACACACACACATATGTATATATATATATATATATATATATATATATATATATATATATATATATATATATATATATATATATATAATGTTATATATATAATGTTCCTTTTTGCATTATACTCCAGAATCTTTAAGCTTTAAAAACTCCTCGAACAGAGTGTATATAACCGGGTATTGCCCGTAATGGTGTAAAATTACACGTCTGAGGTATACCGCATCTTTTTGGCCAGGGGCAGTCTCGCACGGTTGTAATCTGCGCTGGCATGCCTGCGTGGCTCCTCAGATGATAAGCATTTGGCAAATTATTCCCATGAACCTTGCACCCAGATCTGGCTCCTTTTGTGTTGCAGGTGCAGGATGTGTGTGTTGCAGGATGTGTGTCTGTGTGTTGCAGGATGCGTGTGTGTTGCAGGATGCGTGTGTTGCAGGATGTGGGTGTGTGTGTTGCAGGATGCGTGTGTGTTGAAGGATGTGTGTGTTGCAGGATGCGTGTGTGAGTTGCAGGATGTATGTGTGAGTTGATGTGTGTTGCAGGATATGTGTGTGTGTGTGTTGCCCATGTGGTGTGTGTTGCAGGATGTGTTACCCAGGATGTGTGTGTTGGGATGTGTGTGTGTTGCAGGATGTGGTGTGTGTGTTGCAGGATGTGGGTGTGTGTGTTGCAGGATGCGTGTGAGGATTGCATGTGATGTGTGTGTGTCACCATGGATGTGTGTGTGTTGTTGCAGGATATGTGAGGATGTGTGTGTTGCAGGATGTGTGTGTTGCAGGATGTGTGTGTGTGTGTGTTGCGGGATGTGGGTGTGTGTGTTGCAGGATGCAGGAGTTGATGTGTGTGTTGTGTGTGCAGGATGTGGTGTGTTGTGTGTTGAAGTTGCAGGATGCGTATGTGGAGTTCCTGGATGTTGCAGGATGCGTGTGTGTGTGTGTTGCGGTATGTGGGTGTGTGTGTTGCAGGATGTGTGTGTTGCAGGATGTGTGTGTATGTTGCAGGATGTGTGTGTGTTGCAGGATGCGTGTGTGAGTTGCAGAATGTATGTGTGTTGCAGGATGTGCGTGTGTTGCAGGATGTGTGTGTGTTGCAGGATGTATGTGTGTGTTGTAGGATGTATGTGTGTGTTGTAGGATTACTTTTGCTTTGACGCCTTTTGGTTCCTGTTGATATATTTATATGTTTTGGCCTTTATCTTAGACGCTATTTTTCCTTCTTGCTTTAAGATGCGCTTCTTTCTTGAGGTATTTGGAGGCAATATCTGAATGCTTGTGTGCTTGGAAGTGTGAAAGATTTGGTTTGTTCTAAAGTGTTATACTTAGTTTCTGTTTTCATGTTTCGGTTTCGTCTGAGGATGTTATTTCTGTTTTTTATTTGCTTTACCTTCATTTCAATGCATTTTTGTTTTTTATATTAATGATAGTTTATTTTCGTAAACTTTTTTTTAGTTCAGGTTGTATCTATCACAGCGTATTTAAGATTGACGGCTTCCTTTAGTGTACGTGTGAAACCAGTTTTTTTTGCCTTGATACATTTTACATTTCATTTTATCTTTATAACGGTACATGATTTTTTTTCATTACATTTTATTGTTGTTTCACGTAAAGTATACATTAGGAATCCTTCATATTATACTGATGATGTGCTTAACCTTGGCTTCATTTCTGGGCATTATGATTTCTTCTTGCATAATTCTACATCTTGCTTTTAACAAATGATTTTCGTTTCTATCAGTGCAGATGAGTGTGTGATCATGTTTTTTGCAGAGGAGTGTGACCTGTTTATTTTTCGTTGCAAGATTCATATTTTATCTTGATCTTAATTCGGTGAGGTAAGAACTAGGCTTACGACGCTCATTGACATTTCTTCCTGATGCTGAGGCTTCGCTTTACGACATGTGAGAAAAAACTCTCTTCCTTAAGCAGCATCGTCATAACAAGACTTATCTTCCTGCCTGATAATGCTGCCATCATTATCTAACCTTCGTGTTCATGTTGCCCAGTCTTGCAAACAGGGACGCGTGACGAAACTGCGTGCAAGTTCCCTTCCGCATGCGGCCATATTGGCGTTGTTTGTAAACAGCACGTCCTGCCGTCTTCTGGTAAGGGCTGTGGGCGTGGTTCGTGGGAGCAAAGTGACCTCAGGGACGTAGATGGCACTTTGAAATAGGCGCTTCCCCTGCGATTCTCGCCATCAGGTTGCAGACTTATCAAAGTGCAGACAACTTGATGGGCCTTTTTGCATCGCCAATGAGATTCGATGTGAGAGGTGAAATTTATGACAAATTGCCAAGCCTGTCATTATGTCTGGTTTGGGCGCAATATTGCGGGTATAAGGAATAGCGAGAACATAAAGAACAGAGAAGTGTTGTGTTAACGAGCTTAAAATGAATGCCTAAAATGTTCTCGACTGCCGAGAGAGTTAACAGGAAAAGAGATGAAAATATGAGTTTTTCCTTGGAGTGTAGCACATGCGATCATAAACTCTCTCTCTCTCTCTCTCTCTCTCTCTCTCTCTCTCTGTGCATGTCAGAATGATATGAGGATGTTTCCTCTAATTTATTGTACCTCCTTTTAGCCTAAACAGCGTACTGCATATATTAGATGCCCAGAGGTCAGCTAACTGTTGTCACTAGCAGCCGAGGGTGAAGATCCTAGTTGAGGTTGTCCCTGTCTCACCTTGGTGGAAATTTGCAACAAACATTCATCTCTCTCTCTCTCTCTCTCTCTCTCTCTCTCTCTCTCTCTCTCTTTCTCTTTAAGAAAAAAGACAAATTTTAAAACAAAAAGATTTTAAGATTTTTCAGACGTTATTGCTGTCATAATTTGGTCTTTATGAAGTAAATTTGGGACACAAGTTGATTTATCCTCAGTTTATCTTTACTTTCTAGAGAGAGAGAGAGAGAAGAGAGAGAGAGAGAGAGAGAGAGAGAGAGAGAGAGAGAGAGCGTAGAAGGAAGATAAGAAGGGACAGATGGGCAGGAAACAAGTATTAGATATGAAATAACTTTGTAAGAAAAGTCTAAACATTAAAAGAGAGAGAGAGAGAGAGAGAGAGAAAGAGAGAAGAGAGAAACTAAAAATAGGAAAAATGAAAACATGAAAATAGGATAAGAAGAAATGATTTAACAAATAGTTTGAGAGAGAGAGAGATGCTGAGAGAAATTTATCTCAAAGAGAAAATGGGAATAAAATTTATCTCCAAAGAAAAGGGAATAAAAAAGAGAGAAAGGGCAACCAGAGAGAAATCATTGGAAGGTTTTAAATGCTGGAGAAAAATAAATTAATAAACAGATGAATAAATAAGTCAATAAATAACTTTTAGATATATCCATGCATCCTGAATCAAGAGATAAAGAAGTAAATAAAGATAATTAAAAAGTCCAGTGTGAGTGTGTGTGTGTGTGTATAGGGGATCGACGGCCTGCTGATGAGCCTTCTGTGCCGTTATGAGGTATTTAATGTTTTGGAAATTTTTTGCAAAGGTGTTCAAAACGATTCACTACTTAAGCATAAACGTGGAGGCGATCGATGTATTTATTTTCTTTGGGAGCCAATCCCTAATGGGAGACGGTTGCTAAATGTTGAAAACACATACATACATACATACATACATATACACATACATACATACATACATACATACATACATACATACAAAAACAAAACAATAATAGACTAGATACAAACTAAGCATACAGAGGCATCCTGACCTGAGAAATTTGCAAATGATTTTTATAAAGCTTGAAGACTTTGGAAACTCAAAATTTACAGTATACATTCTCGCTTTCGATTTTTACTTTCCAATCATTTTTGGCTGCACTCTGCTCTGTATCAGAATGCAGCTCCATTGACAATGTGAAATAGCCCCGAAGAAGACCTTGGACTGGCGGATGAAACAGCTGTCGACTTGAGAATGAATAAACAAAAGCATTGTAGCAGTTTTGTTAATCCTGAAGACTTGAAAAAGTACTGAAGATATTTTAATTTTGCCAGTGAAATGTAGATGCCACATATGTATTAGAACTTGAGGAAAATGAGGGATAGACTGTGCCAGAAAAGCATTATCAGATATATGAACATATAACAAAATAGATCTCTATAGAAATAAAAATTTATACATTTGTACATACATACATGAACAATTAAATACATGAATAATAAAGAAAAGAAATATTCATAAAAATAAATAAATATATTATTGATAAATGAATATCTAAATCACTGGGACAATCATTTAAACTGAAGAAAACAGCCATAAAAACGCAGACACGATCATGATTATCATAACTGTAAAATACCTTTCTCCATAATCAGTCATAACTTGTCACAAGACACTTAGCGTCAGCTTTTATATGAAAATCGCAAACGCACCCGAATGAATTTGTGAAATATTATTTTCCTCTTACTCTTTTCTTTTTAGGGTCTCATTATGACCTACTATTCTTTTTCGGCGCCATTAACATTGCGTCCTGACCACACAAGCAAACTGAGTTTATGACGCCTGAGCGATATTATATGAGGATATAAACTCCGATTGCAGATATTGCCATTGATCGACAAGCAATAGAGGTGGGAATTTTTCTAGAAGGCATGTGAGATGGATTATCTTACGTGAGAAGATCGGTAAACTAACGGATGATGAATAGATGAATTATCAATATAAAGGGGAGTAAAACTGAATAATAATAATTGTGATAGTCAATTATTATTATTATAATTATTCAAGATGATTATCTTTAATGTAAGGAGATCGGTCACTTGATAAATGCTTATTATAGAAGAAATCAAATTTTCATGTGAGAGAGTAAAACAGAACTATTATTATTATTATTATTATTATTATTATTATTATTGGACATAGATTCATACTGAGAAACCTTAGAAAGCAATCACCTCGCCAATCCTGCTTCCAAAAACAATGCCCACATGAGGAGACTTAAATAAACACAGCGACACAATAAAAAACAAATACATACAAAGAATAATTATCTGCAGTTATGAACATCAGTACAGTATCATGTATCATATTTCAAGATCTTAGAAATTTAGCTAACTTGAAGATAAAACAAAATCTAAAAAATATGAAAGGTGATAAGAAATGACACAAAGAACAAAAAGAATTTCAGAGAATATAACAAAAAGATAAATTATCTCATCTCACTGAGACTTGCTGAGAACCAGAATGCTAACACAATCTTAAGGTGGAAAGGCATTTAGTGGGGGGAGAGAGAGAGAGAGAGAGCATCAGTCTTCAATGATGAGTATTTGCATAAGCAATAAACGTTATTTAAATGAATGTAGGCAGCAGGATTGATTTGGACAGGAGAAAGTCATATGAAAACTATCGTGATTTTGCGTTTTCATCATTGTCACTTTGGCTTAAGAAATTCCATTTCTCGTCATCCAGAGGTTGCGAGAGTCCCTCTATTCAACGCCTTCCTTCCCCCCCCCCCCCTCTCAACCCCCCAACTCAACCATCGTCTCTGTCTGTCTATCTGTCTCTTAATCTATCTTTGTTGGTCTATAATGATCGATGAAACGCGTTATATTGCATAGTTACATATCTCCTTAAAAAAGATGTTAAGTAACATTTTTTGTGTTATATTATCAGAGCATGTTGTTAAACATTGTCGCGCAAGTTGGTAACATTTTTTCTACACCTGCAAATAAGGTTTATAACGTTCCCTCCGTCTCCTGAACAGCTGCTTTTAGGAGGTTAATCTTGCAGAAGTCATCACCAGAACTACGAGATTAACTGCGTAAAAAATGGGTTAAGATTTGGTATATAAAAAAAATGGAGAGAAACGAGGCCAAAACAAATAGCAAATGAAACCAGAAATTTTTTTTTTTTACACAGTTATCATCCAAAGAGAAACATCTTTCTCCCACGAGTTGTCCCAAAAAGAATTACCCTGTGCGTTCAGAAAAAAATAAATCTAGTTCACCAATTGTTTGTTCTGAAACTAAATTCTCCCTCCTCTCTCTCTCTCTCTCTCTCTCTCTCTCTCTCTCTCTCTCTCTCTCTCTTACAAGAAAATCATGCATATAATGTAATGATACACAGTCCTTGAGAGGAAAAGTACTGTATATAGGGATTTAATTGTATTTACATAATCATATGTCCTACGGAGCAAGAGGTTTTCAGCGTTTGTACCAAATACAACGCGTCTTGAAAAGGCAGATTCGTCTTCCACGATGCATACACACACACACACACACACACACACACACGCACATATGTATATATATATAAAAACAAAAAGAGAGAGAGAAATATATTTAAATTGACTAAAAAATAGATTTTTCTGTTGGTGGAGGTATTCACGTTTAACCGAGAGCAGATTTTCTTGCCGTGTTATACTAAGAGAGGAGAGAGAGAGAGAGAGAGAGAGAGAGAGAGAGAGAGAGAGAGAGAGATAATCGGGGCTTACAAGAAAAATATTTCTTTGCTGAGTAAAACTACAAGAGAGAGAGAGAGAGAGAGAGAGAGAGAGAGAGAGAGAGAGAGAACTCACTCCCCCTATAAAACACCACTTCTAAGATGACTGACAGTTGCACTAGAGGCCATCAATGTCGCTACTGAAAGCCCCACGAAGTCTTAAAAGGCCTTTGATTATGTCTTGTACTGGACAGAAAATTGACTCCAATTGCAGCATGATAATTGATGCCAATTACTTATATGTCAACAGGCTGTTCTGGCAGCTCGCGCGGCCTCTGATTTGGACTTATAAGGACAACGGCCGAATATCCTTTGCATATTCTGTCGCATTCAGTGAGCAAATGGCTGTTCGGGGAGACGCCAGTCGCCGTTGTCACAATTTCTCGCATTGTTCAGCCTTCCTGGGAATGTTTACGGCCCAGCTTTACCTTGGCGATGGAGTCTTTCGCTAACAGACTTAGTTTTTTAAACTAAGGAGCGATAACATCGTGCATTTTCAATGCAGGCGGCGCGGACACATCGCTCATGAAGGATGGAAAGCGCAGCACTCGGAATCACGCGCGAATAATGCTTTGTCTTTTGATACGAGCCTAAGGAAGGGGTCTTACAGACTTGACATGTTTATGGGTCCATTACCGAAAATGCCGGATTATCCTGCCTTACCGAACGCCTGCTTCCCTCACTTATTACCCTCCCCTGCCTTGTTTAGTCCCGGGAATTATACTTATTATGTAATATTGTAGCATCAAGCGGGTTCCTCTTAAGGAAGCGCTGTGGTCTCGTAAGTGGAGGAACTCGTCCGCCAGACTATCATTGTCTTGTTACCTACTTGCGTCTCATGCAACTCAGTTAAAGATGGTGGTTTTCTTTTGGTTTATTCTTTAGAGAGGAAACTCTTAAAACTTCGTTAATTTGAAGTCTCCTAGATACTTCCTCATGCTGGTTATCTGTTTTCTACCTTGAGTACCATCACGAATTTTATATGCTTAACAGTAATGTGGTTTGGTCACTACCATAAAAGGAAAACAATAAAATGATTACTTTAAGTCGATTTTATCCTCTGTTACCAGAAAATCTGTCTTTCAAAATAGGTAATAAGGAAGATATTTTAGAAGTAATTCGTTTTTGAAATGGAAATTATTGATTAGATAAACAATCATTTTTAAGCTCGCAACAGGTATGTATATTTTGGTTCATAATAAACAAGGCAACTTTGTAACACATTAGCATGAGCAACATTGATGTTTTATATAAATTGGCTTCCTAATTTACGTGAGTGTCATTTTCTGAATATTAGCATGTTACTGAACTTGTAATCTAAAGTTATTAGCTCTCTCAGGATTAATGATAAATGAAATTGTTGCATACTGCAATCGCAGAGTGGTTATTTACAACTCATATCAAACCAAAACATAACTGCATAAATACTTCAGACAAAATAGTTATGTATTTGGCTTGGCATGTTTATTTGTTTGACTTTGGGCTTGCGTGTGGAATTACGCACTTTGTCTGATGGAGAGATTTACCAAAATTCTACCAAAAGGTGGTCTTTGTGCCTGGCAACAGGTGAACAGATTTCGGGAATATGCGAATGTCATTTTTGGGAAGATGGACTTCCAGTGGGACACTCAGATTTGGCGGAGGTTTGATGTCACCAAAAGATCTTTTTGTCTTTTGTTGTAGTCGTTTTAAATTATTACCAATTAATTTCCATCAATAAAATTATAATTTAACTTACAGAGAGAAAGGAATATGAAATACTAGGATCTTAAAAATTTTTTCTTAGTAAATAAAAGAAAGAATAACAGAAAGAAAGCAATAATAGCAATAAATCTTAAGCAAGTGTTTCAGCGAAATAAAATATAATAGAAACGACGCGACAGAAAACTTCGACGTATTTCTTTTCCACTTGACAAAAGAACAAAGACAACAAGAAACAAAAACGAACTCAGGATGCTAAGATCTAAAGAGAAACGATTCTAACGATGAGGAAAAAGAAAGGAACAGAGAATGCCCGAATTCCTCGCAGGACCCTCACAGGATATCAAAGCCCCGTAACAGAATGCTTTGCAAGCACTCGGGCAATTTATCAAAGCAAGTTGGGAGCAGCTGATATCGTACTTAAAGCAACTGTGTCATAGTCGAGAGATAAGCCAAGAATGAAAATAAGGATTAAACGTAAGGAGTTAAGTTTCGTTAATGATTTTTTACGAGAATGTTTATAGGTTAGTTTTTATCTAATTTTATCTTTTTACTTATTAATTTTTTTAATATGGCTCTGAAATCAGGGTTTGGAATGAATGCTGAATAAGTATATAAGTATATCTTAGTTTAACCAGACCACTGAGCTGATTAACAGCTCTCCTAGGGCTGGCCCGAAGGATTAGATTTATTTTTACGTGGCTAAGAACCAATTGGTTACCTAGCAACAGGACCTACAACTTATTGTGGAATCGAACCACATTATAGCGAGAAATGAATTTCTATCACCAGAAACAAATTCCTCTTGTTCTTCACTGGCCGGTCGGAGATTCGAACTCGCGACCAACAGAGTGGTAGCTGAGAACGGACCCCGCTCACCCAGCGAAGAACTTGAATGCCGAATAAAGAATACGTGTTTAGTTGAAGGGAAAACAATGAATACTGAATGGGGGTGACAGCAGGGAATTAGGGAATTGGTAGCAGTGAATACCGCATTGGGTGAAAATGAATACTTAACTTGGGTGGCAGTGAATACCACACGGGGTAAGAACTAATACCATATAGCGTGGCAGGGAATACGGATTGGATGACAAAGAATACCGAACGAAGTATTAATACCAAACTTTGTGACAATGAATACATGATCAAAGGCAAGACGATGACAGTCAAATAAGGAGACAGAGAATACCGAATGATGTGACAGTGATTAGCCCACGGGGTGGCAGTAAATATTAGATGGGTAACATTACAAACCAGTTGGGGTACGAGAGGACAGGGAATGACATGGCAGAGAATGCCGAATGAGGTGACAGGTATTACGTAATGGTGTGACGGTGCATATTGAGACAGTGCATACTGGATGACTGAAAACACCGAACGAGGATGACAGTGAATACCGAATGGGAGGACAGAATACGGAACGGGAGACATTGAACACTGAATAGGGTGATGGTGAATACAAACTTCAGCAATTTAAGGACAACATGTATTATAATTTTTTCGTTCTGACATTTTATTAGTTAACGTATTATTATTATTATTATTATTTCACTAGACGAAACCTATTCACATGGAACAAGCACACAGGGGACCATTGACTTGAAACTCAAGTTTCCAAAGAATGTTGGTATCAACCTCCCACCGCAGACCCCACACTGCAGCAGTAACTGACCATGATACAGAGCCAGTGATTTTTCATCAGCCTAGGGGAGACGCGAACCAGCGACATCTGAGTGGCATGCCCCGACACTAACCATTATACTAGCGGACCAGCTAAATTAGGGGAGGACATTTTGTCGTCTGCTTTTAATGATTTATTTTTATCTAGTCGGATATTAATTGGCTTATCGATATTCTCGCAGACGGATATTTATATTTAAGTTACTTGATACAGATAGAACCCTGCGTATTCTGAAACACTAAACTAAACTAAACTAAACTAAGCTTTTCCAGCAAAACAGCGGGTGGCGTTATCAAGACCGGTTGAATTCAGCAGATGATAATAATTAAGGAATACTGTTATTTTCAAGAAAGTTATATATAAGTAATAATAATAATAATAATAATAATAATAATAATAATAATAATAATAATAATAATGATAATAATAATAATAATAATAATTATTACTACTACTGTTTCTGCTAGTGCATAATGGCAAAAGTTAAAAGGGCATTTTCTTGAGATATATATATATATATATATATATATATATATATATATATATATATATATACATATATACACATATATATATACATATATACATATATACATATATATATATATATATATATATATATATACAGTATATAATGTATATCTCAAGAAAACACACACATATATATATAATATATATATAATATATATATATATATATATATATGATATATATATATATATATATATATATATATGTATATATATGTGTGTATGTATGTGTATTTGTATGTATGTCTGTGTGTGCACAATATATATACATTTTATATATATATATATATATATATATATATATATATATATATATATATATATATATATATATATATATATATATATATATATATATATATATATATATATATATATCAAGAAAAAATATTTAACTTTTGCCATTATGCACTTCACAAACACACATAATACTTATTATATATATATATATATATATATATATATATATATATATATATATATATATATATATATATACTGCATGTATGAGCAAGTGAGTGACTGTGCGTGGCAACACCTCTAGCATTTCTAGAATCGTAGTACCAGGACAAAGGTTGGCATCTCGACTAGAATTCCCAGAACCATCGAGAGCGGATCCCTCAAACGATGTAAGTTCATTCGGGGCATTTATCTTGAATACGATACAGAGGCGCAATTAAAGTTATGCAGATAAACACACCGATGACGCAACATGAAAGAGAGAAACTACCGCAGTAGATGGTCTACTGCGACTTAACGACGCTGATGGTTATTTAAAGTCATTTACTCAGATGCTTCTAAGAGTTAACGAGTCGGATTATTATTATTATTATTATTATTTTTTCAGTAGATGAAACCTATTCACATGGAACAAGCACACCAAAGGGGCCACTGACTTGAAATTCAAGCTTCCAAAGAATGTTGGTTTCAACCTCCAACCGCAGACCCCACACTGCAGCAGCAACTGATCATGATACAGAGCTAGTGATATTTCATCACCCTGGGGGAGACGCGAACCCGCGACATCTGAGTGGCATGCCACGACACTAAGAACTATACCAGCGGACGAGCTCTGAAATTTGCCGAAAATGAAAAATTTAAGCTGGAATATGCTTCACAATGTTTAAATTGTACAGTTATGAGTTAATTCCCACTTTTCTGAAATGTAATAATCCTTTCTGAATTTAGTATAGGACATATAGATGTGCCTTTGCTTTCCATGTTCTTATTTTGGCTCAGTAACGTTAACGCTTTCAGGTGCATTTGTAATTTATCTTCGGAAGCGTTAAATATATAAACAGGCAGATAGGATCGACGAGAATAATAGCCATATTATTTAACAAAAATATAAATACTACCTTCTTTTACCCTGTGCTTTCTTATCGGCCGATTTATTTCAAATATAAATCAGCCTTGCCTCAGCAACAAATTAGCATTCTTTTAAGTCTGTTTTAACTTCACGCGTCATTTCATTAGAATCCATCATAAATTGTCTTGACGTTTATTTCTGTATCCCAGTCGCACAACCTGGAGATCAGCAATGGCAACATACCCACCACAACAATCATCTTTACAACTCATTCACCTGTCATTTATGGCGGATGTATTCCGCCCCCGCAGGGGGGGCCCCTCCGTCAGGTTGTGGGTGGAAGTGGGAGAGCCAAACAACCTAGAAGCGTCATAACTTACCGGGCGGCCAAACCTCCCCCCTTCAAAAAGCGGGTGTCGTTCCAATAACCGCGCCCGATGGAGCAAGTTGGCCGTGTGGTGAGGATCCCAGCGCACCCGGCACAGTTCCCGCAATGCCTTAAAAGTACTTCCTGGCCTGCAATTAGCCTCGTATGACCACATGAGGAATGCGAAGCGCTCGCTTGCTACACCTGGCGCACGATCCCTCCTGGGACCCTTCGGAGCCATATTGGATTCATGCCATTGGAGTTTTATTCCGTAGTAAAAAGCTCTATAAAAAAACCCTGACAACTTTGGGTATACGTTAGATGCGCATTAGCTCAGTATATAGCCAAAATGTAATGTAAATGGCACATTAAACTTGGCTTTTATTTGTTTGAGTAGGCTTTAACGCTTCAATTTGTATTTTCAGTCTTTCTCTGATTTATACTTCAGCCTGTGTTTATATGGCATTTTTAATCTATTTTTTTTTGTGTCTCCCGTTTTCTCTGTTTATAATGATTATTTACAAGCCCGCTCATGTCGTAAAGCTTTGCTTAATGACTAATGACTTCCTTAATAAACGATAAACAGTCTTCCTAATATTTCTGTTCCCTTAACAAGAACGGTTCCCCTCAAAAGCTTCTCTCCACCTCCTCATCACATCGTCTCATGTGTTTATTCTCGTTCTTTCACCAGCTTATTACTTTTTCCTTACACGCACAATCTAAAATTCACACTTCATTCCCATAGAGGAGGCTTGGATACACTTTCCTTCAGCCCTTTCCAAATTTTTTGCATTTTTTAAAATTTTATGCAAAATTTACTGCTGTCTTGAATCACTGTCAGTGCAATTCATCCACTGAGCTGTCCGCATTATTTGCTTTTAGTTATCTTAACAAGTAGATAGCAACCATTTTTCTGTCATCCGTATTGACATCCATCGTTTCATCCCCCTGGCATCCATTCGTAATCTTGCTTTCGCTGATATTCGCTGTCAAATTTATGGTACAGAACAATTTAGAATTCTTTCACCAGCCTCTGAAACTACTTTTCGCTACCACTGATCATACTGTATTATGTTGATGGTTCAGTTTTATCAGCCTCTGGTTAAAACCACATTTTGTATCGCACATTTGCACTGCATCTGATTATTCCCTAGGATTATTGTTTCACTTAGCTTTATATATATATATATATATATATATATATATATTTATATATATATATATATATATATATATATATATATATATATATATATTTATATATATATATATATATATATATATATATATATATATATATATATATATATATATATATATATATATATATATATGCGTGTGTGTGTAAACGCACGTGCCTCCGTATGTAACTATGACTACTCTCTCTCTCTCTCTCTCTCTCTCTCTCTCTTATATATATATATATATATATATATATATATATATATATATATATATATATATATATATATATATATATATATATATTGTAGGTGTATGTATGTATGTAAATATGTATATTTGTGTGTTCGTGTTTCACTCCAAAGCCCCAAAGAAACACATGAATCAAGTAGATGTGAACATCTCAGGTAAAGAGCAGGTGATCTGTACTAAAAGCTTTTCATATTTATTTGAACATCTTTACGGATGAGAAATGTTAAGTAGATCCTAAAATACACAGTAGAACGTCACAGAGAGAGAGAGAGAGAGAGAGAGAGAGAGAGAGAGAGAGAATGACCCAAATTTCAGGCAAGAATCAGTCAGCGCGCGGCATCAGGGATTGTTGACTTAAGCTTACTGTAGATTTTATGCCTTATCTTTTTGCCTTGGTAGCAAGTGTCATAACCGTTCCGTAAGTGCTACACGCACGCGCGCGCGCACTCGCAAACGTACGACCCAACAGCATCTCGTCATCCTTAATGACGGTAATTAAGTGATAGCATCGCTTTTTGGCTCTTCTCGCTGTGTTGTTTTTGACGCCGAGACCATCAGATAACCGGAGGAGTTCAGCTCCCGGCCGTAATTCTCTTCTCTTGTCCTACAGTGCTCACCATACCCGATTCACAAACGGTCTTGCTTTCGTTCATGCTTAAATGTTAAGTTTTACAATTAAATTTACTTGTTTAATGCCCCGTTATACTTAATACCCAACCTATAAAGGTGGAGACTATCCTGGTGACCCCAAATGAGGTTTCTGATGGAGGGAATGCTACAGTATGTCGTCCAAAGTAGAAAGATTTCTTAACAATGCTTCCATGCTGAACTCCAGTGCCTCACTGTACCCAGTACCCACTCATCCGCAGTGCACCTCTCGCGGTGCAATGTATGCATTACTTTACGTTCTTTGTAACTTCCCTTCGGCCCCTAGCTGCAACCCATATCATTCTTTTTACTATACCTTCGTTCAAACTCTCTTTCTTCCATCTTACTTTCCACCCTCTCCCAACAATTGTTTCAAAATTATTTTCAGCGCTGAATGACCTCGTAGGTCCCAGCGCTTGTCCTCTGACCTAAATTTTATATCCCAATTCCAGTAGATATGCCACTAGTCCGTTCTCTCATTCCAGGCTGAATATCAGGTTTCATGATGGCATCGAGTGCGACATTTGAACAAGGTAGTTGGAGTTAGGCGCTGTCAATGATCTGCCTCTGCTCTTCAGTACCCCATGACGCCCAGTTCCCACGCGACCGTGCCCCCATTCCGGGCTAGATGGGAAATTTCATAATGACCTCAAATGCCCCTGAGGGATGGCACGAGGGGAAGCGAAGAAGTGGAAAGAGTTCAAGCAGTAATTCGTGCTGTTTTTTAATCCCGACCATATACCCAGTGCCCTGCTAACAGTGCCCTCATTCCAGATTAAATGTTAATCCTCCTGACGACCTAGAATACGCCTCCTGAACGAGGGAACGCGACGAAGTCGGAAAACGTGAGGGAGAGGAACGCATTTGCATAATGTTTGTATACTCGGATAGAGTTCAGTTTGATATCAGCGGGCTGAATCTTGAATGGGCTATCTCGCTGTTTGGACAATAAATACTGGGCATCTGATCCTCCCTCATTTTTCGAATGGGCCCATTAACGTCGGGATGGTCAGCCTCTGCCGCTACACGAATCTCTCGCAGATGACATGACGTTGACCAGGATGACCTTGGGAAACTGTGACCCAGTATGTGGTCATGTGGGGGTTGCAGTGTCAGGGCAAAAATTCGTCATAACTTGTCATTTCTTCAGCTTTTATTTCTTTGTTTTGATCTCCCCTAAAGAAGCCATATTTTGGGGCGAGCTTTGTTTTTCTGCCAGTCTATTTGTTTGCCTGCCTGTCTGCCTGCTAGTAGGATTGCTTGGAACTAGAGAAAGCAGAATCGTCCTGCTGTTTGTTCAAGGAAATGCTGAAGTGACGATGAGTATTTGGATGAGTAAGATAATCGTTAAGTTTGCATTCTTATCACGTGACGTATGCAAAACAAGATAAAGTTTTAAATTTTTTATTGATTTATTTAACTAGTTTTTAGAAACATTTAGCGAAATTGTCGAAATTGAGAAGTATCTCAGCAGGTCGGAATCTACTTAATTTCAAAAAGCTGCTTTTTATTTTTAAATAATTAACTAATTAATTAATTATTTTTAGACACAATTAGCGAAATTGTCGAGAGCGAAAAGTATCTCAGCAGGTCGGAATCTACTTAATTTCAAAAAGCTGTTGTATTCAGAGGCGATGGCCTTCTCGATAAAAAAAATATTTTCTGACATGGTTAACTTTAATGTTATAGAAACATAGACATTTACTGCCGTTTAACCAGCCCACTAAGTCACGTTCTGGGAGTAATAGGCCTTGCGTCATACTATTACGCTCACTGACAATGATTTCCTTGAATGGGAAGATACAACTGGAGCCACAGAAAGCCGAAGATATTTGGAATCTACAAAAGCTTTGATAAAACAGGCCAGTCTGAGTAGGTTACTCTTAAAATGGAAGCTTATGCGCCAGATGAAGTGGCATGCAAACTTTCGTAGCCTCCAGTGGGATCATGGATAGAGGGCTGGCAGTCTCATCCCACTAGGAATCGGTTAGGAATCGTCAGCAGACCTCATGAAGCTGGTTTGGGCTGAAATGAGTCACAATGAGGCCCGAGAAAGGATCAGACTGAGAGAATGAGTACGTAGGCGAGTAATTAGAAATTATTCTTTCCTTTACGCTACTTACGTACGAGGAAATGTTTAATAATAATAATAATAATAATAATAATAATAATAATAATAATAAAAGCTGGATGCCTTTTCATTTTTACGGGACGGTCCTCTTTCCCAGCACTGAGGCCCTGGGTGTGTAGTGGGGTTGGGCCCCAGGGGGCCATGGCCTTATAGTTGGGAGAGGGAGGAAGAGGGGTTGAGAAAGCGTTCTGGGCTGAATGGGTGATGATGATGATGATGATGATGACGATGATGATTCTGACGATGATGCTGTTGCTGATGGCG
>NC_089789.1:31513605-31563605 GCF_040412425.1 Macrobrachium rosenbergii
AGAGCATCATCCTGAAAAGACGGGAAAGGCTGAATGAGTCATAATTAAAATAGCGAATCATTATGGCTGAGGACTGGAAGGAATTTAAATTAAGTTTTGAAGTATACAGTTAATTGTTGGTCACAAACAGAAATCGCAGAGCTATAGATGACAGAGAGAAAAACATATCCACGAAAGAGACGGAAAAAATGTGGTTTTTGCCAAAGCCAAACAATTTACAGAATTGACGACCGAAATTTTCATCACTGTAGACAAAAATTGAGGTCATCTATGTTCGGTAAAGCCACACGAGCACAGAAATGCTTGGCTTTAATTCTGGCACTAATGCTGATACTTCCACGAGAGAGAGAGAGAGAGAGAGAGAGAGAGAGAGAGAGAGAGAGAAACTGATCCACGGCACAGCAATGATCTGGTTAGGTCAGTGACTAAATGATAAGAAACAGGATGTGTTTCTGAAACGCAATGCCACCGCTGGCCAATTCCTATTTGACCTTGACCTCACACTGCCCACTGTTTTTAATAGGCAAAGTATGCATGGCAAATATGAAGTCTACCATTCAATGCCCAAAAGTTATGGCCAATGTTAGATTCCTGCCAGACCTTTGACCTCCAAGTAGAATCCTGACCTCGACCTTGCCCTTACTCTGCACATCAGCTTCATTAGCAGAATATGCATGTCAAGTATAAAATATTCCTATGTGACCTTTGACCTTTCAGTATGACCTTGACTCTTGAATGCACTTCATGAAATGTTGATTCTCCCTCACCCATAGATGATATATAAGAAGTCTGAGGTTTTTATCCTTGAAGATGTTAAAATCATATGAGGACCAGATAGACAGATAGATGGATGGATAGACATTCCATGCACCATATGCCCCAAGACGATAAACCGGGCTCGTAAAAACATGCTGACTCATCTTTCCTTTCTGTATCAACCAAGGTTGAAGTAAAAAGACTATTGCGAGTCGGTTCAGAGCAAGGGACGGAGGGATGAAATGGAGGAGTAGAAAAGGAAAGGCAGCGTCATTTGCAATTAGGCCCTTAATTGGAACTTTTTCCTTGCTGTCACTCTTCTTCATCTCTGGGATGCTGTCTCTTCCTTCAGAAGAGGGTTCATTTTCCTTTCTTTTTAGTTTTCTGTAAAAGAAAGCTACTGAGATGGCTTTGTCTGTCCGTCCACATTTTTTTGGTCCGCCCTCAGATCTTAAAAACTACAGTGGCTAGAGGACAGCAAATTGGTATGTTGATCATCCACCCTCCAATCATCAAACATACCAAATTACAGCCCTCCAGCCTCAGTAGTTTTTATTTTATTCAAGGTTAAATTTAGCCATAATCGTACGTCTGGCACCGCTATAGGTACCAACAACACAGGCTACCACTGGGCCGTGGCTGAAAGTTTCATGGGATGCGGTTACGAGTTTCATGGGCCGTGGCTGAAAGTTTCATACAGCATTATATGCTGTACAGAAAACTCGATGGCGCAGAAGAAACTTCGGCGCATTCTTAACTTCTTGTTTCTTAATCCCAGCTCTGTCTGGAGCATTCGGTGGCCAGACTATCGGTCTCCTCAAGGAAATGACGTAAAACCGAGAAACAGCACCGACTTGAAAGTAAACAGGGAGATGTTTGTGGGAAAACTTTAGAAATTCCAAAGCGGGAGTGAATGTAGGCATTGACGGTAAGACTAGTGAAAGCAATATCACTACAGAGTCTAGACCTAAGGACAAAACAGAAAAAAGGAATAATCCATAAAATATTAGGTAGCAAATCTCGAGGACTCTGAATTAAGGCAAGTGAAATTAATATCTCTAGACACTGAAGACATGGGGCAAGTAGAAGACGTAGTATTCCATAAGATATCAAGTAAAACATTTCTAGTAATACTCTAGAAAAGGACAACTAGACCTATCAGACACAGGGACTACGGACAGAAAATGTAATACTCCACAAGATATCTGGCAAAACATCTCAATATCACTTTGTAAAAGAACCTATACACCTTATATACGGAGACACCAGCAGAAAGAATAATATTCCTTAGGATAATATCCAAACTACGACGAGTGATGCTCGATAATGGACCCCGGCGGATGGCCACTTACGAAACGTCGCTTGGACAGCTGTTGAAGGACGAAAATGGCAGTAATGTTCGAGTTGAAAGCATTTGAGTGTCGGTTGCATAAGAAGCAATTCTGCAGCAGCAGCAAATGAAGTCCAGAAGCCAAAGCACGCCACGCAATGGCCGTTAACTTTTTCTTTACTTAATGACAGTCAAGTAGCATTAAGTAGGTAAAAACACTCTGCACTTGTGGTAAGGGTATTATTGTTAATTAGTTTAGAAACTGTTTCCATACACAGTTATAGATTATTTCATTTCATATGAATATGCGATATATGAATGTACATGTCTCTTATCTAAATGCCTGTCCACTTGAGTGATTTATGATAATTACGGGGCCACTATATTGAAAAAAGAAAAACCTTTAGTCATACATATTTGTGAGAAGACTAGCTGCTTATACACATGCGCACATCAGCACAGCTACATATATATGAACACGCATGATCCGACCCTAATACAAATACACACATTTAAGTACTTTATAAAAAATGCAGTGGCACTGTGTGGTTAAGATCCTTTAGGTATGTGGAAAAGGTACATTCATTAGTCAAAATATTACCATCCAAATATGCAGTCATATAAAGGCATTTAGAGACCCAGGCATCAATGATATCGAGAATATAATGTTTACGTTTACATAAACATGCATAAAACACACACACACACACACACACACACGCACACACACAGTCCAAATGCTTTACTTACACGCTTCAGCTCTTTATGACATTCAAGTGCCGATGTTTGACAGAAAAATCTTTGCAGATTTAGCAAAAGTAACAATAAAATCTTAGCATATATAGAGAATAATACACATACGTATATACGATCGCACATGCGTCTAGTATGAATACACACCCATGTACTTGATCACGTACATACACAAAATAACCAAACGTACATAATTGGAGTTGGAATATAAAATTTAGGTCAATGGCCAAGAGTTGGAGCCTATGAGGTCATCAAACGCTGAAAATAATGTGGAAACCTTTGTTAGGAGAGGGTGGAAAGTAAGATGGAAGAAAGAGAATATGATCTGAGGTACAGAAAAAGGAATGAAAGGGGTTGGAGCTAACAATCACAAACTTAACAATCACAAACTTAAGCTTCCCATACATATTTATGCGCATGATAAAAACGCATATATGTATTAACATATTTACACATTCATATTCAAATATATCTCCACAAGCTTGATCCCATACAAATAAGAAAACGTACGTAAACAAACAAAATGGTTTAGAACAATCCAAGGCAGGAGCTTAACTTATTTATATTATTATTGCTAATTAGAGCATTTCATGTGGAGTACACAAAGGGCCTTTAACAAGATCTTATTTTTCTTCTTCTTTTTCTAGTTTATTATTATTATTATTATTATTATTATTATTATTATTATTATTATTATTATTATTATTATTTTTCTGAAATTCTCCATAATAGAGGAAAGAAATGCTTCGCGTCGTTACTTGAAGGGATATAATTATGTGCTTGTCGCATTCTTATCTTTACATTCTACATTTTCTTTCTTTCCATCTGTTGCTCCTTAAGTCCTCTCTCTCTCTCTCTCTCTCTCTCTCTCTCTCTCTCTCTCTCTCTCTCTCTCTCTCTCTCTCTCTCTCAGACGTACTTTATCCCGCTGAAACAGTGATTCCATCTTGTAAAAAATTATTCCAAACTTGGCAATAGAAATGAACTAATAAAAACTTGACCTAATTACGTATATTGCCTTCTTAGAAATACAAAATGATGAAAATGGTGTTATGACAGTATATTATTACATAAAAAAAAATCTAGTTATTTATCTATCACTGGAGAACGAATAAATAATGAAATATACATCATTCACGATAAAATGAACCAGTACTTCACATTATTATTATTATTATTATTATTATTATTATTATTATTATTATTATTATTATTATTATTATTATTATTAACGCAAATCATACATAGGGAAGAAGCCTACATGAAAACGAGTAATTATAGTAATTCTATACGTGCACAAGCTTTGGAACTTTCTTCCTCTTTTTGGTTTCCGATCTTTATAATATTGCCTGGGCTAGATATAAGCACTGGGCTGTCCATCCCACTGTTCCTTGCTTTTGAAAGAGTTGCTTGAATGGTTGGTTTCCCCTTGGCGACTTCCGATAACAGATGTCCCCTTTTAGTGTACGTCTGGCTTTCTCACATTTATATGTATATATGCAAATATATATATATATATATATATATATATATATATATATATATATAAAAATTTGCTTAATATATATATTTTACATATATATATATATGTATTTATATACAGTATATTTATGTATATATATATATATATATATATATATATATATATATATATATATATATATATATATATATATACATATATATATATATATATATATATATATATATATATATATATATATATATATATATATATATATTTATATAAATGTATATATACTGTATATGCATAAATATATATAAATATATATGTATATATATATATATTTTTGTGTAAATACATTGTGCATGTATGTATGTATGTAGGCTATGTATGTATAATTTTAAAGTTGTTCCCATATCGACCTTGAAATATCCTTTAATTCTTTATAGGTTAGTCTCTGTTTTCTTTTATCGCTCATAAGAACTTTTTATTTTATTGAAGCTTTCTTTTGTCCCCTTTGATGGGTAGCATAAAATAATAATAATAATAATAATAATAATAATAATAATAATAATAATAATAATAATAATAGTAGTAGTAGTAGTAGTAGTAGTAGTAGTAAAATAAATGCCTCAATTTAATTCACTAAACAAACGTAGCAACAGAAGAACACTTCTCACGTGACGGAGGAGCATCAGAACGACATTCAGAGCCCCATCAGGGTCATCCATTAATATTTGCTTATACTGTATGAAGGTGACGTCATTTTCTCGGAACAGATGTCTCCTTACGATACCCAAGTCATCAAATACTTCCTTCGCGAGTGACATCATTCGCTGCAAAGTTGGCCAACGGAGTCCCTCCATGCCTTGATTCCTTTTCCACTGCACATTCTTAATTTTTTTTTTCTTATCCTCTTCTTCTTCTCTTTTTCTGCGACGAAGAAAGCGGAACCTGTTACATAATACTCATTTCCGACGTGCGAGGGACTCACTGTGGCACTGCGTAGTTCTATGCCCTCTGGCTGAGTGGTGGGGTTCTTGGAGGGAGTGTTGTTGAGGTTGGGGGGTCATATTCCCCCACCCTCCCCTCCCCACCTCCTCCTCATTCTTCATTCCCCAACTTTCCTCCACTCCTCTTTTTCTCCCCCCTCTGTTTTTCTTCTTGAGCTATGCCGGACCACCTGTCTTCTCCTCCTCCATCACCAGGATCACACCGCAAGCAAGGCGCATGCGCGCACGAATCGCACAATCGAGCCTTTGGTTTTATATCCCCTTCCCAACAGTATCCATTGTTTTCATTGCTTTCGCAGTCAAGCCTTCGCTTGCATATACGCCCTGGGCAACGTCGTCCCATTCTTTTTGTCGCTCCTTTTGTCACTTACACACTTCTTTTTTTGTCTTTCATTGCCTCGTTTGATTTAATGCCTTCGAGGTCCAGTTGGCGCTTCGGATCTTCTTGTGTTTTCATCCAGTGACATCTGGGCACTTGATATGATGCTCCAGATTGATAACGCCGTTAATCGCCTTTGGGCATCGCCTTCGGGTTTTTTGGACTGTCACGCCCCCCAGCCACCGCCACCCCCCTTCATGCGTCAGTGTTAGTGCCCTCTAAACGTCAAGACGATTAGCTTTTAGCTTTACTGGTCTTGATCACTAGCAAGACGAATGACGAAGCAAGACAAGCGTAACGATTTTTGAAGTTCGGTTGAAAGATAAAATATGATTGCATTATCACTATATTTATTATTACGAGGTGGCGTCACAATGAAATGGGTTATTGATACCGAAATCCACACTTTGTCGACAGTGAACGGTAATAGACTACGAAAACCTAGTTAACACCAAATAAAATACAGTTTTCCTTTTTTTTTATTGTTTTAAATTCTACAAAAAAAAAAAATATCCTGTCAGAATTCTGTTCATACAGTCAGTACACACACATGAATACATACTCTCATACAAGAACATAAACAGATTAACCTCTTTGCAGGTCTGGGAATGACATATTTCCTAATTACTGTCCATATACATGCAGTCTTTGAAGG
Source organism: Macrobrachium rosenbergii (assembly GCF_040412425.1). NCBI lineage: Eukaryota > Metazoa > Arthropoda > Malacostraca > Decapoda > Palaemonidae > Macrobrachium > Macrobrachium rosenbergii. The sequence goes on from NC_089789.1 coordinate 31,519,957, forward strand.
TCAAATTTCAAAGGTCGAAAGTAAGATGGACCCAGTACTGGGTACTCCTAAAGAAAGTTGGGCATGAGATGAACAAAAGCAAAGTATGCCTTCATTGGAAGCGGCTGATTAATTGTTAGGTGTAAAGCTAGTTAGATTCTGGAGTGAATACATAAAGTTCTAGGTAGCAAGATGCTAGGTAAGAAATGATAATGCGTTGGGTATTATTAGGAGTTTGAAGACTTAAATAGAAGATCCATAATTTCACCGGTGCAATGGAATAAGGCTCAAATTTTAAATGCAAACCGTTCTCAGTGATATGAAAATGTGACAAGAAAATAATTGTAAGGGTAAAGTTGCATGTAAGTTGAATCTAGTGACCAAGGCAAAACCGAACAGAATAAAACCAGTTGCCGAAGTCACAGAAGAACACTAGGGGAAGAGCTGGCTCAACAATCCCTTCATCCATTTCCACCTCTGGTTCCACAGACACATAACCATAGATGAAAATAACGGGAAGACCCACCTGCGATTTCAGCCATCTCTTGATGTTTTTCTGTATTTTCCTTAATATTTTCTTTTGTTTTTCTTTTAAAACATATTGGCATTAATAGCAATCAACACATAATATCTGAATAATATCTATATATATATCATATATTATATATATATATATATATATATATATATATATATATATATATAAATATATATATATATATATATATAAATCTATATTATATATATATATATATATATATATATATATATATATATATATATATATATATATATATATATATATTCTAGAACTATGGGCTTTTCATCAATTTTTTATATTTTTCTGGAAAAATTTCATTACTAAGCAACAAGCAACTGAGGCGAATCTGTTCGGTAATATAACCAAGGCAATACTATTTCAACTAAACTTAGCCTTACACCGGTTAGTAATTGATTAATTAATGGGTTTAATTTTCCTTTGATGACACTGACTAATAAACAGTTTCAATTAATAATAAAAACTGTCTTCGCGAAAAAATTATACCTAAAGCACACTCACAGACACAAAACACTCACACACACACACACACACACACACACACACACACACATTTCACATATATATATATATATATATATATATATATATATATATATATATATATATATATATATATATATACATATATATATATATATAATATATATATATATATATATATATATATATATAAATAAATATATATATTAAATAAGTCAATTTATAACAGCCATAAATCTAATTTGCAATTGTTATTGCCCTTTCAACCAATAACAGCGCAAAATACGACGCAAACAACACGTTATACCTTTGTGGCGAAAATGAACAAATTGGCGCCTGATTGAATAATGTAAAGCTGTTATACAATAAAGAGAGAGAGAGAGAGAGAGAGAGAGAGAGAGAGAGAAGTGAATCGTTAAGTGCTTATTAATAACAAGCCATTTTCAATAAACGAGTTAGGTGTTTCAAAATAATATATCATTGTAAGTCTAAAGTGAGTCATTTGGCATGGACAAGGAAGAGAGAGAGAGAGAGAGAGAGAGAGAGAGAGAGAGAGAGAGAGAGAGATTCTATAATATCAATAATTTATTCATGCCACTAATATACAAGCTATTTCTCATGATTAAGACAGAGAGAGAGAGAGAGAGAGAGAGAGAGAGAGAGAGACTTCCTTATCGACACATAATCGGTTAATCACTCCTAATCAATCCATCGCATTCCTGCAACTCAGTCCTTTATCTCCGACCTATTTGACTGCATAGCTTCTTGGTTCCTCTCATGACGAAGGGGGCAGCTTGTAGATCGCCAATTAACTCGCAAGCTAGCTATCCAGAAATAAAGGCCTTATGTGAGAGGTACTCAAGGGTCAAATTATGAATCTTAAAAATCGTTTGAAAGCTATTCGCCAAAAGCTCCCTTGTGCGGAAGGTGTCCAGTGCCAAAAATACGATTTTTGTAATTACTTATCTGTTATTTCCAACCTGTGCGATATACATATCGGCTAAAATTCGATTAAAATAACACGATTTCAAGCTATCTGCTATAATGCCCTTGCGCGCAAGGTATTCAGGGGCCAAAACACGAATATTTTAAATTTCTTGCAAGATGTTCAGACATAACGACCTAGCCTGCAAGGTTTCTAATACCTAGAAGCAGCCTTGCTTGCAAGATTTTTGCAAATATCCGCCTTGCATGTGAGGTACCCAAGGGCTAAAATATCATTTCTTGAACTGGCTTGCAAGCTGTTTAGGAAGAGCTGCCTTGCGCGGGAATTACCCTAGGCCAGGACCCACTAAGTGGATCCTGCCCTAGGCCAATAATATTTCATATTCTTACTTGCAAGCTATATAGGAATCGTAATCTTATATTTTAGATATCCAAAAGTCAGAATGGAATTTATTGGAATTGCTTGCAAGTTTTTAAAATATATTTTTGCGAAATTCTTAGCACTGAGACCAAACCTTAATCATCTGGGACGTGTTTTGAAGGCTTTTTGCACAAAGTTGATGCAAAATTTTGAACGAAATGATACATCGTCTGAGTAAAATATTAATACCACAGCTTGCCTCAGTAACTCATCTGCTTCTTCAAAGAGAAGAGTTGTATGGTGAATATATAAATGCTGGCGATGCAAAGTATAACATACGGCTGCACAAACAGACAGGTTAACAACTGACAAATGACATGTCATAAGCACACATCGGTATCTGATTTCATACATGTCACAAACAGGTTAAAAACAAGTCAACGACCGAAAGTGGAGAACAAACCTTTGGCAATCAGTCGTTGACTTGTATTCAGCCAGTTTGTGATGTGTATGCGATAAGTTGCCGACGTGTGTTTATGACGTTTTACTGCAGTGCGGACGCACGCCAAGGATCTTACATCCTACGAAACGACAGTTCCGGACACTACATCTAATTACGGATCCACACTTAGATTAAATCATTTGTTCCTTCTGACAAACAAACAGTTTAGCAGAAAGAATTAGCTGAAAACGACCTTTTTAAATGACGTACACTTCCATTTTTTTCCTAAATGATTATAGCGTATGGGTCGACTATGGACGGTAGGCCTAGAGCCCTAGACTATGGGAGATGTGACTATAGAAAGTGGGATAATTGTGTAAGTGTAGGAAATGGGTTCGTATGGAAGAAGAAGAAAGGGAGAATGAAAGAGTCGTACAGGTGTGGGAAATGGGTGATTCAGCAACAGATGTCAACTTCCTGGTTTATGCAAAGAAGTGTAGACGTATGAAGCGGCACTTTTAGGTGACAAACTGCGATTGCATGTAATGCAGCAATAACGCACTTGCGTAAAGGGTACACTAAGGCCAACATCAGATAGCATGCTTGCTGTTTGGAAGCAGCTGCATTCATTTCCTTGAAGATGCTCGTAAGCCCTTTAGAAATAACGACCTTGTGTAGTGAGCACCGAAAGGTCAGATTATTATTTCTCAATTGAAGTTACTCGCGTTTTAATGTTTGTATCGAAAAAGACATTCCTCCCATTAGCTTCGGAGTAGGGATATCAAGGAGCGGATACAAGTCTGATGCATCATCAAGAAACTCTGCCTCCTCGAGATTAATAGAGTCCGAGGAGGGAGGTGTTCCTGAGATCAATTTATTAGATCATGGGTCTAATTTAGGTGATAAGTTGACCAAGGGGGGAAATTTGCAGGTGAAAATCTGTTGTGTAGTCAGAAAAGAATGATGTTCTTTTTTGACGATGCAGATGACAGTGCAAATCAGAGAGTTGATTTTTTATTCAGAGTGCGTACTGGTATAAGCAAAGATTAGACGTTCCTCGGCTCGCAGTTAATCTGAATGCACCGGGGAGAAGTCAGTTAACAGCCTCTGGTATCGGAAATGGAGAGCTCGTCGCTCAGCCATGGAAGAAGAGTCGAGGAGGGGTCAATTGTATGCATAATTTTACACATTCGAAAGCGCCTCAGAAATTATTTAAACTGCAAGCTAACAAAACATAACAATACACACTCTCTCTCTCTTTCTCTCTCTCTCACACACACACATACAGGATTGCATTGCCATATAAATGCTTTCAAAGAAACCTTGGATCTCTCTTTCTAGTCCTGACGAATAAAGACACATATGTGCTGCCACTCTCTCTCTCTCTCTCCTCTCTCTCTCGAATAAACTTGCGATGCCATACACATACTTATGCTTATAAGAAAATCGTCCTCTTTCTTTTTTCATCTCTATCACGAATGCACTTGTATACAAATGGCGCAGCAAGTGTAACTAGTCTTGATGCACTACTAAATAGTAATTGAATAAAGCAGCTGATGTGGAAATTTCCTGCACGAGTGGCTCATTCGCCATTCAAGACGTCTTTAATAAGAATAATTCTGTTTTTCATATGCTCCCTCTCTCTCTCTCTCTCTCTCTCTCTCTCTCTCTCTCTCTCTCTATATCTATATATATATATATATATATATATATATATATATATATATATATATATATATATACCCAGTATATATACAGTATATGTAATATATATATATATATAAGTATAAAAAATATGTACAATATAAATATATACATAAACTATATATATGTAAATCCTCTCTCTCTCTCTCTCTCTCTCTCTCTCTCTCTCTCTCTCTCTCTCCATTTCTTGATCCGCTTGGGCCCCATTAAATGTGTCATCAAGAGGCTTATCACAACCATCAGTGGTGGCTTGCTTCCTTCGCCTGTCGTAAGTCAGTGATCCGGAGATTAGGGAGGATGTAGGGGTAGGGAATGAAGGAGGAGGAGGAGGAGGAGGAGGGGGAGAAGGAGGAGGAGGAAGGGGAGAAGGAGGAGGAGGAGGAGGAGGAGGAGGAGGAGGTAAGAAAAAGGTCCTTAAGAACGCGTCAACCTTGACATTGGAAGATGATGTGAAGGGATTTTGCTCTGTCTTCGTTTTAAGTTGCTCTGGTCTTTTCTCAGAGCCCTTATAAGGGTCTAGTGCTTTCGAAAACTATGTAGAACGTTTTGACACTTTCATGTTATTTAGAGACTTTCTAGTAATTTTGATACTTTCTAATAATTTTGATAATTTCTAGTCATTTATAATACTTCTTATAAGGTTGTGTTGATATCTAATACGTCTTAGACCTCCTACTGCTTCTGTTGCTTTCCAAAGGTTTCTCGCGTTTTCTGACGCTTTCTAATACTTTTAAAGATTCTAGAAAGTAAAAGGCATACATACATATATATATATTATATATAAATATAAATATATATATATATATATATATATATATATATATATATATATATAAATATATATATATAATATATATATATATATATATATATATATATATATATATATATATATATATATATATATATATATATATATATATATATTAACCAAATTTGTGATATTAGTGGAAAAGACTTTAAAGACAACATTCAACAAATAGAAAGGGCCATAAAGATAATGAGAGGGGAAATGAAACAAAATCGACAGTTTCTTATGAAAAATCATTGAATATTTAGTTCAAGAGGATGTCTGTTTTGATTTTTTTGGAAAATTATAGTTTGAAAGATGTCAGTTACATATAAGCTTGTTAGCGGTAGATATCTCTCTATCTCTCTATCAATTTATAAATATATATATATATATATATATATATATATATATATAATATAATTATATATATATATATATATATATATATATATATATATATATATATATATATATATATACAGTATATATATATATATATATATATATATATATATATATATATATATATATATATATATATATATATATATGACTTCTGCAACGGATATTTCAGTGTGAAATGAATACAAATGTAGTATATGTTTCACTTTCATAATACCACACACACACACATATATATATATATATATATACATATATATATTATACTATATATATATATATACATATATGTTTATACCTATACACATGGTTTACCAACTTATTAATTCTGACAGTGCCAAAAGTAATGCATTCCTCCGTAAGTGAATATTGTATATAGTCAAACTTAAGATAACGCTAATTAATGTAATCTTTTATATATAAAAATATGCAAATTCTGAAATTATTATACATTAAGACTCCATACGCTCTCTCTCTCTCTCTCTCTCTCTCTCTCTCTCTCTCTCTCTCTCTCTCTCTCTCTCTCTCTCTCTCTCTCTCTTCCCCTTTCAAAGCAGACACCAGCCACCCATACCTCCCTGGACAGTAAGTCGAAAACATCAGTTTTCCTGATAAATCGTTGAAGAAGAGTTATGCACTTGAAGGTACACGAATCCTATGGCTTCTGTAAGTGTTGCTTGATCACGAACAGACAATAAAACTCTGGTCACTATCACCTAATGCTTAAGGCACTCGTTAGCTTTTGAATAGGGGCAATCTTCTTGCAGCGATAATTCACCATATCCTTTATAGTATCTGGAGTCTCCCACCCCTACCCTACCCACTGGGCCTCCTAAATCCTCCCCCACGGGCCCCGATTCCACATTCCTTTCTCTCTCTCTCTCTCACTCTTTCTCTCTCCTAGGGTACCCGGGTATCATAGTGCCAGGGCATCAGGACTCTTTTGCGTCGCCATAGTCCTCTTATAGCAGCTTAGGGTTTGTTCTCCTGATGGGGGTCGAGTCATTAGGACGCCTCCGTGGATCCGTTTCCTTCCTTGGGGGTGCGGGGGTGTTGTGGAAAGGGGGGGGGATAGTAGGGGGCGAAGGAGGGAGCGAGGGAGAAGGCAATGTCAGGTGAAGGTAATGAGGGAATGATGGGGGAAAGGAAAAGGACACGAGAAAGGAGAAGGAGGGAAGGAACCAAGGATGTGCAGGAGGGAGCAAAGAGGATGGGAGGGATGGAGGAAGAAGGATAAGGAAGAAATAAGGAAAAATCAGGAGGGAGTGAGGAGGATGGGAAGGATGGAGGAAGAAGGACAAGGAAGAAATAAGGAAAAATCAGGAGGGAGAAAGGAGGATGGGAAGGATGGAGGAAGAAGGATAAGGAAGAAATATGGAAAAATCAGGAGGAAGTGAGGAGGATGGGAAGGATGGAGGAAGAAGGATAAGAAAGAAATAAGGAAAAATCAGGAGGGAGCAAGGAGGATGGGAAGGAAGAGGAAGAAGGATGAGGAAGAAATAAGGAAAAATCAGGAGGGAGAAAGGAGGATGGGAAGGATGGAGGAAGAAGGATAAGAAAGGAATAAGAAAAATCAGAAGGGAGCAAGGAGGATGAGAAGGATGGAGGAAGAAGGATGGAAGGAAGGACAAATCAGGAGGGGAGCAAGGAGGATGATGGAGGAAGAAGGACAAGGAAAAATCAGGAGGAGGATGGGAAGGATGGATGGGAAGGATAAGGAAAAATCAGGAGGGAGCAGAAGGATGAGGAAGAAATAAGGAAAAATCAGGAGGGAGCAAGGAGGATGGGAAGGATGGAGGAAGAAGGATAAGGAAGAAATAAGGAAAAATCAGGAGGAAGCAAGGAGGATGGGAAGGATGGAGGAAGAAGGCTGAGGAAGAAATAAGCAAAAACCAGGAGGGAGTGAGGGGGAAATGGAAGGACTACGGAGAAAGTGGAGGGAGGGAAGAAAAGGAGGGAAGAAACGGACGGAAGAAAAGGAGGGAAGAAAAGGACGGAAGAAAAGGAGGGAAGAAAAGGACGGAAGAACAGGAGGGAAGGACCGAGAGGAGGGGGCGGGGGGCATAGGTTACTCTTGGGGGCACTCGTGCGGGGATGCCCTTAGCTGGTGTTCCGCATGTTCTCCTCATTAGTAAGGCCGTGGCGCCGTTGGGTAAATGGCGTCATGTGAGTATCGAGGTGCTGACGGACGCGACATGACAACGAGCCTTTCATCTTGTTCGTTTGGGACAATTTTTTCTTTCCCCCAAAATACTATTTTTTTTGGAGGAGAGAGGCTTTTCTTTTTGTTTGATTATTTATTTGTCTCCGTATCCAATTACTGTTTCTTCTCGTCTAAGTGTTCTTTAAATTCTTTTTTTTTTTTATAATAATATTTATCACATTATGTTTTGAATGTACTTTCCTTTACTATCTTCAAGAAAGATAGTTAAGGAACGTATAATAATATGCCTATGCAAAGCAACAACAAATAAATATAAATATTGAAAATAATTTACTATCTAAAAGAATAATAAAGGCAGCTGTGTACGAGAGACATTAAGCAACATTCCTTGAGTTTTGAGGTTATCACCATTAACTTACTGTACTGCATTTAGGGCAAAAATGATATCATGAAAATCTACGGAAACAACACATAACATTTGGCCTTGCCGACTTGTTCATCATCATTATTTATTTGTATATCTGTTTTCCTGGCAACGCGTGGAGCATAAATCGGGTTAAATAGTTTATCGTAGTGATGGTCACTTCATGGCTGGCTATTCCGACGACATTACTTTTTGTGTAGAGGCCTATGCTCTGTGAGAAGTTGAACGTGTGCATGCAGAAATACAGAAACTCTCTCTCTTCTCTCTCTCTCTCTCTCTCACTCTCTCTCTCTCTCTCTCTCTCTATATATATATATATATATATATATATATATATATATATATACATATATATATATATACATATATATTATTATTATTATTATTATTATTATTAAGGATAGGATCATCGTTAAGTTTTCAAATAAAAAGACGTCCCATTTAATAAAATATATTAAAATATTGGCTCACTGTAGATAAGATTACCATTTACCATATTTTAGACGCCTTTACCATATTAATAGTATTTGACGTCTTTTCCCGTTTTTATTTTTGCAGAAAATCTATAGACGTCCTGCTTTGTATTTATGTATACAGTTTTAGCTATATTCATTTGTTATTTAAATGCAATATTCTTTGGTCTGTTGTTCGTGCTATTTACATACCTGAATTTTGTTATGTAGAAGCTTTGCAAGTTGATGGACTTTTCGGTTTGTTCGTTCTTAAAGTTTGCAAATTTTTATTATTATTATTATTATTATTATTATTATTATTATTATTATTATTATTATTATTATTATTATTATTAAAGTGTCAATAATGGCTTCGTATATAAAACTGATTATGTAGCTTTCTTTTCAGTGTACTATATTATTCCACATTCCACGGGGCATATTCTCGTACAGGACGACTAAATGAACTATATACTACGCAAAACGAAAGTAATACGCAAATTTGGAAAGTTACCTACCTACCTAAGCGCTTTCACAAGGACGTCATCTTGCTCGAAAAATGGTCTACTCCTTATGTATTTTGTTTTGATTCATATTTTCCTTAGCATTAATGATTCCAGTCACTGACAGTTGTTAAGAATCTACGGAACTCTTTCGCCTTACAGTACAGAAGGTTTAAATCGGTACTACAGCATAAGTGGCGTCAAGTCACCTTAGATGTAGATGCTGATTTTCATTAGATGGAAAATAAATTCCTGTAAACACAGTATTACTTTTGAATCTTCTTCCTCAGTGATTTATCTAAAAGTTTTAAAGTAGCCATTCACAATGCTATAAGTAAAAAAAAAATAATAAAATATGAGTTATTGTTAGTGTAATTTTATTTAACTTCAACAAAAAAGAAATATTATTATTATTATTATTATTATTATTATTATTATTATTATTATTATTATTATTATTATTATTATTATTATTATTATTATTATTCAGAGGATGAACCTTATTCATATGGAACAAGCCCACAGGAGCCACTGACTTGAAATTCAAGCTTCCAAAGAATATGGTGCTCATCCGAAAGAACAGAAGGTAATGGAAAATACAGAAAGAGATCAGTTATTAGAAAAACATATAAATTAAATAAATAAATAAATAAATAAATAAATAAATAAATAAATAAATAAATAAATAAATAAATAAATAAAAATGTAAGTAAAATATTAAAATACAAGTTGAATTGTATTAGGGTAGTAATGCATTGCATCTTCTCTTGAGCTTTTGAAGTTCCAGTTGCACGACATCCTCTGAAGGGAGGCTGTTCCACAATCCAGCGGTGTGAGGAATAAAGGACCTCTGGAACTGAGAAGTTCGACAGTGAGTTACATTCACTGCATATTGGTGCTACTGTTCAGCGAATCTAGTTGCTCTCGGCAGGAAAAGGGGATCAGGGATCAATTGTGAATGTGAAAAATCTCTGTTAAAATACAACTTATGAAAAAGTGGCAAAGAAGAGACTATCATTCGATGGACCAAGTCATAACTGCTACTTTTAGGAAACAGAAACCTACCACCACGAACCACTCTATCTAAAAGAGATAAATCTCCGGCAGAAGCAGACATCCACGCTGTAGAACAGTATTCTAGCAAAGGAGGGACAAATGACCTAAAAGAGGTTGAGTTGATTTAATCACTGTTATAAATATATAAGGCCTTACAAACAGTACCTAACTTTCGTGTAGCATTCACTGAAACTTTCATTAGATGTTTCACAAAAGTAAGATGTGAGTCAAAAGTTACACCTAGAATAGTTAAAGCTTCAGACTCATTCAGCAAAGTCCCATCCACCTGAAGGGGAGGATGGGGTGGAAAATCTGTACGAGATCTGCGAATCAACAGCGTTTTTGTTTTACTTTTGATTCGGTCCATGTCCCGACTGAGGCTGAGGGCAGCTTCACCTCGTGGTGGAGACTTTACCACCAGACCACTGAGCATTAACAGCTCCCTGGGCTGGCCCGAAGGATCCATGTTACCAACGGACCTGAGGCTCGAACCACATTATAGCGGAAATGAATTTCTATCATAAATCCTCTAACTCTTCATCAGCCGGTGGCGGGAATGGCCCATCGAATGACTTCTGAAGCTCAACCAACCACAAAGTATGGAGTTGCACTACACCACAAGTGTTGCATCATCGACGGCATACTGAACAATCTTGTTTTCCAGGCCAACAACCATATCACTTGTATACACTAAAAATAACTGTGGACCAAGAACGCTACCCTGTGGAACTCGACACAACAGGTCTTGGTTCGCTATAAATCCCATCAACAGCAACTCGCTGATGTCTACCTGTAAGTAAATCTTGAAGTAATCCTAAAACATATCCAACCACTCCAAGATTCTAAAGTCTATAAGTAAGTGCCTTGTGATTTACTAAATCGAAAGCAGCACTAATATCTATTTGAATTACTCTGCACTCAAAGTCCTTATCAAGGTTCTCTTGCAAACGTCATGTCAATCCTAAAAGAGCGTCGCAGGTCCCTAACTGCTTCCTATATGCATACTGACTATCAGCTAACAATCCTTTAGATTCCACATACTTATATAGTGGCTTAAAAATGCTACTTTGGAGAACACAGGGAGAATAGAAATTGACCTGTAGTTACTGCAGTTTGCAGACATTCTTTGGAACAGGCACCGTATTGCTAAACTTGAGCTCATCCGCAAAGATACTACGTCAACATAAGAATCTATAGAATCTACTAATCTTGGGAGACAACACACTAAAAACTTTTTTAAAAAACAAAGGGAAGAAACCATCAGGATCTTTTCAGTAGTTTTGAAGATCTGAGGGCGGACAGAAAAAGTGCGGACGGACAGACAAATAGCCATCTCAATAGTTTTCTTTTACAGAAAACTAAAAGATTAACCTCATATGTACGAGATGGCAATAGCGATTATTCAATGCATTTTGGCGTATTATATCTACATTGCTATAATGCAATGAATATAATCTAACTTCGTTTCTGTATAATATTGTTTAAAATGCTTGCATTGTTTCGTGCATACTATTGCACTTGCACATATGAATATATATAATTGTTTTTCTCTTTGCTGTTCCTGTTTACTTCTTTATACCTCACCTCTCTCGTCAGCCTATCAGTCATCTCGCATGTATCTCAGTGTCTTTAGGACCAAGCAAACACGCGCAAATATATCTATCTGTATGTGTGTATGTTTGTTTGCGAGAGCACATGTGCAAACACTTATTTTAGACACACACATATATATACATTATGTATATATTATATATACATATATATACATATATATAGATATTATAAATAAATATAAAGCAGAGACAACAAGAATGAAATAAAATAAGAATGTGCCAATTACTCTCGGATCATTTCGACACCTTTACGAGGTACAATCGAAAATGCAGAGCTTAGTAACTTCAGGTTTCATTTATTTACCGAGGCATCTACTGTATACTTGTATATATATGTATATATATACACATATATATGTATGTATGTATATATATATATATATATATATATATATATATATATATATATATATATATATATATATATATATATATATATGTATATATATATATATATATATATATATACTTGAGCTTCATCCAAAGGAAATAGAATTTCGGACAGGCACAGAAACCCCTGACCCCAACAACGTCTGGGGAGGTGACCGCCGCCGTAGCCGCTTGCCCACACTCAGCGTTTATAGTGAGAGGGTAAATTTATAGTGAAAGGGGTCAATTTCATTCGAGTTCCGAGGTCGATGGAGCATCACTATCAGATCTCCCAAAGCGGGTCTTTTGCCGATCGCCCTCGCTGATTCGGTGGGCAATAAAAAGAGTGAGATAAAAGTAAGTAAAACCAAAAGAAATATTGTCTCATAATGGATTGAGCTTCGTGGTAGTATGCTGTTAGTGGTGTTGGGCGTCTAAGTGCTGTTGCTGTTAATATTAATAGTGGTAGCAGTAGAAATATTAGCATTAAAAACAACGGGGACCATACAGCGAATGCATTCATAGAAGAAAATAATAGTGACTTGCTTATAACTGCTGTTGATAATAGCTGCGTCGGTGTGGTAATTTAGATAGAAGATATACCATTATAAATAATGGTAGTAGTGGTAAAAAAAATGATATAAAGAGTACACTGTCCTTGATTTAAAAAAATGACCGGTTTAGTCTGCTGCTGTCGGTGGTTTTGTGAATGTGAGGACACATATGCCGTGTAAGCAGCACTGCAAGTTCATCTCACTTTCCTTTTCGTAGTGGCCCAATCCAAGGTCCAAATTTCTTTGGACCTTGGCCTAATCGATGGCGAAGATTCGAGGTCTTAATCGCACACACACAGGTTGGCTTGTCACAGCTGATTTATTTGTCTTTCGGGAACTGTAACCCCACTTCGAAAATTTCAAAGTCATCTGTTCGCATCACCAATACACGCCCAGTGTGGTGCTCAAAACTTTCCTAAGTTGTCTTAGTAATCGTAATAGTAGTAGTTGTAGCAGTTGTGGTTGCAACTATAGTAGTAGTAGTAAAGCGGTAAAACCAAAGATGACTTCTCTTTAAGAGCGATCGGTCAAAGAAGAAAGGTTCTGTTTCGTCATGAAATAAGTTTGGTTCGGCTTTGTTGCTTGTCTTTGTCAATAGTCATAGTCGTAGTATTAGTCGTGGCCGAAGTAATAGTAGTAATAGTAATAGTGTAAGAACGATCAGAATGATATTGGTAAAACTGCTATATTTTGGCGAATTAATTTGATGTTGAAATGATTATGTACTTTTCGTGCAGAAGGGAACGCTGGAAATCAATCGCTTTCCTCCAGGATAAGTTGTCGACTTATAACCGTTATTTGAATATCGCATGTGGAACTGTTTAAATATTAAGTGTATTGAAAATGAAAAGTGAATAAACTCTAAGTATCGGCCATCACATCAACTTTTAAAGTTGTACATGAGCAATGTTAAGAAACCATTTCCCAAGAGTTGTGCATATTATTATTATTATTATTATTATTATTATTATTATTATTATTATTATTATTATTATTATTATTATTTGCAAATCACCCTGAAGAACCAAAAGATTCACTTACGAAGCAGAAAATAAAAAAAAAAACAGAAAAAAATCGAAATAAATGATAGATTATTCAACAAACTGTTAACTGTACATATGCATAAACAGAATTAAATTAGTAATAAAATTACAAAAATTTTGCATGGTGGTTTGAAATATTATAAAGTAGCGTCATAGCAGTAACGAAACCAGCTGAGGGCCTAAAGCTTCACAATGTCACAGTTTTGCAAATGTGGAGGTACATACAAAAAAATCAACGAGTATTACCAGTACTTCATGCTATTTATGTCCATAATGTAGACTTCCCTATCTTCCCTTGTGTTTTCCGAAATATTAACCATTGCCAGTACTTCATGCTATCTATGTCCATACTGTAGACTTCTCTATGTTCCCTTGTGTTTCCCGAAATATTAACCATTACCAGTACTTCATGCTATTTATGTCCATAATGTAGACTTCTCTATCTTCCCTTGTGTTTCCAGAAATATTAACCATTACCAGTACTTCATGCTATTTATGTCCATAATGTAGACTTCTCTACCTTCCCCTGTGTTTCCCGAAATATTAGCCAGCCATTTTTACGAAGTGGGTCTGTTATCATCTATGGGGAGGATCCCACCTGCGCTTAAGTTTCTTATCATCAAAAAAAGTTAATATTTAGGAGATATGGCCGGACCTCAGGGTGATTTTAGATAATTTCTTATGGAATCTTATGTAGAATTTGTCGAGATTGTAGGAATTTGGCAAGATCTGGCATAAGGCCCAGATCAAAATCGTTTACAGCTTTTGAATTTACCTCTACCTTTGCAAGCTAATTTCTGCGCAAGTGCTTAGCTCAAATTTTCCTTTTCGTTGATATTTTACTTTGTAAATTGCTTTATTATTTTACGCATAATCTTCAAGATGTCTGATTTTATTATTGTGGATCTGAGCAGCACCATTTACCGGGACAGTTAAAACCTAGTTAAATAGAAACCCCTCAAGTCCAGATTTTCTTACATATACCCCTGTCTAATAATTCGCTGTCATTTCTCTTAACGTTCAAAAATATCAGAACTTAATTTTTAATCAGTATCCGTATTCCAGTCACAAATGTAAGCTAATAAGTTACATTACTGGCTAGGAAATGTGAGATCACTTGCAGCACAAATTACTTATTGCGCATTTTGGTAAACGTTGCATTGCTTTGTCCTTTAGTTCGTATACGATCTTGAAAAAGTAGTCCTTGGTTACCTAACGAAATGGACATACATTCGGTCTTTCGGATTTCCACCCTATTCTTCCAAGAGCTTCTGACGATAATGTTTGAATATTTTGCGTACAGATGAAGAACTCTAAAAAGGAATCGTAATTTATGAAACTGATTTTGGGGATCGTGACACATACTGCTGCTGAATCACGAAAGAGCATCTGTTACTATAATAGGAATGTGAAAAGGAGGAAACATTGAAATTTGTGTCGGGAGTGAAAGATTATTATGATCTTAATTTTATCATTACTGTTCACTTGGTTGGCCATACTATGGTCTTCTCTTATTGAGAAAGAAAGATAATTTTGTTGATAAATCCTTTAGTCTCTGTATAACGATATTGATTTATGATACCTGTAAACAGTGACAATTCAGAACGAAAATGGCTAGCAATAAAATCCTATTTGATAATGTCAAACTCCTTTTGCGGACGGTTGGCAGGAGGTTTATTTGTAGGAAAACTGTGAATTTATGCAAACTCGTCAAGTGAGATTGACTGGAGGTCACTCCTATAAAGGAGTTCAATAAATGGAAACTTATAAGGACCCGGATGATATTTCTTTTGCTGTATCAAGGGCCACAACACAACAGTGTCTTCCATCCTGTAAGAGACCGCGATACAGAATTGCCCTTAACTGTACCACAGTTCCCTGCGTGGAATCGTCTACAGTTCAGCCAATTCTGCTCTTTTGCGAACGAACAAAAGAACGGAGAACCCGGAAGTCTAGTTAAACACATTGCTTTGAAAGTGAACAAATAGCCAATCCTCCAGCCATTATGAGGATGATGTCTGGTCCACCGGCATTCCTCCCGATCCTCACAGGGTAGATTAGGATCTCTGGGATCTCGGTTTAACGCGCACGATGCTCAACCCGATGAGGGTGACGTGTGCTGAGGAGACGAGAAGAAGAAGCAGATGAGGGTGACAACAGCAGAAACAGATAAGGAAAACACCCTTCACATTTCGTCCAATTAGTCTATATTTGCAGTCAGTGTATCAGAAGAAAGATAACTGCTAATTGCATTGCGTGCCTCTCGCAGGGAGGAGGAGGAGGAGGAGGAAAGAAGAGGAGAAGACAGAGGGTTGGAGGAAGGAGGAGGGATGGGATGGCACTGGTGGAAGAGGTGATGGGGGAAAGGGAAAGGTGTTGGGGGTGGGGGGTTTGGCGGCGGGAAAAGGATGAGGAGTAGCGGTAGAGGAGCTAAAGCTCCGAACGTTGCTATTTAACCACTTAATTGCTGCTTGTGTAAACGAGCGGTGTTGAACGACATGCATCCATGATCAAGAATTGCCTCTTCTTCTTCTTCTTATTTTGATACGTCACTTTTTGGACTCGCGGACTTCAAAGGACAGTCCTCCCACTCACCGAGAGGTACAACGGTCTCGGAGATAGATGGCGTAGCGTTCAGTCAAGCTGTTGGAGGAGTTTTGATGGACAAACAATGGCTGAGCGCCATAAGCCAGTCAAAACAACCGCGATCATGCTGATGTATCTCTTCTCTTCTTCTTCTACATCAATCATCTCTGAGGTCCGCTTCGGGGTGGCACGGGACCTACAATTAGCTGCAAATACATTCATTACTCATTGAGGTGCATAAATACTTCCATTCGCAGACAAAGCCATGACTGATTTGAGAAGACCTGACAGCAAATAAGCCCTGGTAGGCGCGTTCATAATTCAGACCTCATGCTGCTGGACGTATCAAAGGATGTTTGGATCTATCATTTTTAAATGGACTGTTTTTCGAGCCAGAACCGAACAAAATGTAATACAACACTTCTCACCACTGTGCATTATAGGCTACGTCTACGCCTCTTAACAGTGTTTGCCACAGCGCTCCAGTCAAAATAATTACACTGGATTCCAAAAAACCTCCTTTGTTTTGTAACCTGGCTTCTCATGAGACTATAATTACCGTGTTTGCGACCACACTGAAACATGTGCGGTGCATCAGCGAGGTCGATTCAACGGATTCCAAAAACCTTCTCTTGAGAGCATGGCTTCTCCTGGGGCTAAAGAGGGATTATACCTGCTGGCATAGCAACTAGGAGGTCGCTGCAAGACTTCCTCTTTGCCGCCCTTTAATTAGGCGAGAGCAAACAATAACGTGGTATTTATCATCGCCTCGTTAAAGGATGCAGAGCTGGATGGTTAAGCTCACATGAACGCGGAAACAGAAAAACTATCTGTCTATCTCATTTGGATGTACCTCTGTAACACTGGCATTTTAGTTTTCTGTCAAGGAAAACTGTTGATATGGCTTTTTGTCCGCCCTCAGATCTTAAAAACTACTGAGACTAGAGGGTTGCAAATTGGTATGTTGATCATTCGCCCTCCAATCATCAAACATGACAAATTGCAGCCCTCTAGTCCCAGTAGTTTTTACTTTATTTAGGTTAAAGTTAACCATGATCGTGCGTCTGGCACCGCTATAGGTGCCAACAACACAGGCAAACACCGGGCCGTGGCTGAAAGTTTTATGGGCAGCGGCTGAGAGTTTCATTGGCCGTGGCTGAGTGTTTCTCATACAGCATTATACGCTGTGCAGAAAACATGAATGCGACGAAAAAACTTCGGCGCATCGTTTACTTGTTTATCTCTTTCATTTTATTGGTGTATAAACACTTACATTCACATATCTGAACTTATACAAAAAAAAATTAGAAGGTTATGTTTCTGACAGAAAAGCATATTCCGGTAATTTGATAAAAGTTGAAACTGATTCTTTTATTTCATCCATATATGAAACAAACCTCTTTACTCTATATTCGAAATAGAGATATAAGATGTTAATACACACTTTCATGCATTAACAGACATGTAAAGACGTTTATACGTTCATGAAGGTATTACGTACATATGCGTCGATGTATGCAACTATGCAATTTCAAGTTCATGCGCTTTTTGTCTGAAATTCGATTATTTAAAGTCAGCAAATCCAATTTTTTCTGACTTGATAAATGCGTCCTTCCTCCGAATCTCCATTGCTCAATACCCTCTGATGTTCGTTCAGTGGACTGAAACAATGTACTTGTTTACATATAAATATTTTATTTTCAGTCATTCGTAATATCCGCACGTGGATTGGGGCCAAGATGACCAGTTGATTCTGTATTTCAGGATATACAACCACACACGTGCATGTATACACACACATATATGCATATATGATTACACAAACACACACATATGCATATACATATATAAAACACAAACATATATATACATACATATACTTATACATATATACATATATGTATATACATATATATATATATATATATATATATATATATATATATATATATATATATATATATACATATACATACATAAATACATATATATTCATATATAAACCTAACCTGACAGCGTCATGTTACAATTTATAAATAAATGTAGAAACATTTACCCAACTGAGCATCTATGCTTTCATTTTTAAAATTTACTGAATATGAGTTGATGAGATCAACGGCTCAGTTACGCCAAAGTAACGGCAGAAATTTTTGTTTATCCCTCCAGCACACTACAATATACATAAACTAATATCCTGCTTGTTAGTTTTCTGTAAAAGAAAACTACTGGGATGGCTATTTGTCTATCCCTCAGCACTTTTTCTGTCCACCCTCAGATCTTAAAAACTACTGAGGCTAGAGGCTGCAAATTGGTATGTTGATCATCCGCCCTCCAGTCATCAAACACACCAAATTGCAGCCCTCTAGCCTCAGTACTTTTTATTTTATTTAAGGTGCCGACAACACAGGCCACCACCAGGCCGTGGCTGAAAGTTTCATGGGCCGCAGGCTGAGATTTTCATGGGGAGTGGCTGAGAGTTTCACACAGCATTATACGCTGTACAGAAAAGTCGATTGCGCCAAAGATACTTCGGCGCATTTTTTTACTTGTTTTTATTTAATAAGATGCAAGAACTTTTTACTCAACTCTGCCTTGCATTCCTTGGCCTTTAACTTTTGTTTAATTCATTAATTTTGAATAATTATAATTGGTGTCTCGACAATTTCACTAAAAACAATAGCTAAGTGAGGAGACGCATTACTTTATCATTCACAAAAAAAAAAAATCAGCATCTGATGTCACTCGCGCACACACACACACACACACATATGTAGATATATATATACACGCACATATATACATATATACATACATATATACGTAGTCTATGTGTGTGCGTGTGCATGCATGTAAGTCTTGGGGTGCATATGTCATGCACATTTACTTCCAGGCATGTGCATGAACATGATGTTACTGAGTGTTGAATATTATGACGGGTTATTGACTTCATAACTATGAAAAATGCCAGTTTTATTGCAGGCCTTAATGACTACCACAGACAGAAGTAGGATGGTGCTTTATGACTCTCTCTCTCTCTCTCTCTCTCTCTCTCTCTCTCTCTCTCTCTCTCTCTCTCTCTCTCTCTCTCTCTCTCTCTCTGTTTGTAAGCTGGAGGATTTATCTAAGCGCTAGTTTTTGGTGAATAACTCTTATAATGGGAGGCTTAGGGTATATTAGTACTGCTGCACATAATTGCTTAAACGTATTGAGCAGCTATATATATATATATATATATATATATATATATATATATATATATATATATATATATATATATATATATATATATCTATCTATCTCTCTCTCTCTCTCTCTCTCTATATATATATATATATATATATATATATATATATATATATATATATATATATATATATATATGTTATAATTATTATGTATATATAAACACAATATATACATATGTATACATATATATATATATATATATATATATATATATATATATATATATATATATATATATATATATATATTTATTTATATATATATATATATACATATAAGCTGAAACAGCTGTTGGCTAAAGAATGAATAAAATGAGCAGCAGTCTAGAAAGTTTTGTTTGTCCCTCCTAAACTTTAGCCTTTAAGATAGGAAACGCTACAAGTTGCTGATGTGTCGCCAGAGATTTCTTTGTGCTACATATGCATCAGCACTTGAAAATGAACGATAGAATGTGTCAGGTAAACATATATATATATATATACCCATCACTTTTTGTCATAATGCAATAGGACCCCCAACTGACAAAGATAACTCCCTGTTCTACACTTTTTCTGAAGTGATGTCTACAGTCACGCTCAGAGGCAACTAAGCCCACAAACTTGTCCTACAGACAAAAATGTCTGACTTAGCTTTGAATGAAAGCATTCGTTGTTTTGAAAGCAATGTAAATGATTGTCAAGTCGATGAAGAATCAAAGAAGCATTAATTCGCATGATGACAGGGAGGTGCAGATTTTCGAAAATGAGGTGCGAAATGCCCCTTTGATTTAAAAACAGTTGAAAATGATGGAGAAACTTAGAGGTAAAACTCGAGACTACTTTCCACAAAATAACTTTGTCTGAAAATAATAATCAGTCGAGTATGTTGTTATTTAACGCAGATCTGACAATTGCAGGTTTCCAAAATATTACGTCAAGGAGGGTTTTTAAAATAAAGCGATGTCATTTGAATGCAATGCTTGTTATTAGTCACCAAAATGCTTGGTTTGAGACTATGCTCAAAATGAGATAGTCATGTCATAGCAAAATGAACTGAAATTACACCGAATAGAATAGTAATATTTTAGAGGTATTGTCAGTTATTGTTAAGTGTTAATAAGCTTGATACAGGAAGAAGGAAAACAGCTACTTATCAACGTCCTTACAAATATTTGTAGTTAAGCAAAAATATAAGTATATCTGTACATAAATATAGGAAGAAAAGTGAGTTATTCCCGTACCTGGATACTTTTGGGAATTTTTGAAAATATAAGAAACGTACCTTGACAAATGTTTAATACTAATGAATGAAGAAGCAACGATTCCGAAGGTTTCATGATCGTGTCCTGACAACCTACAGGTCAACAGTGCATCTCATTTTTTTACACAGAGGACGACGGAATGGTGAGTTTCATGTTGTTTTTCTTCAGAAATTAAAAATGAGAAAGAGAAGTTAAGATAGTTGAGTGAGATCAGTTCCGGAGAAAACAATATAACGCCTCTTAGAATTTGGGAAGGTTATATGAATCAGGAAAGGGAGGAAGAACTAGAAAGTTTGAAATAGCAGTGGAGAGTAATCTTGCGATTGCAATTAGAACGCATTTTGCCTACATGTCTCCATATAAAATACACACGCGCATGCATGTACATTCATGCACACATTCATGGGCGTAATTAATTACTTATATTTCCATGAAAATTATGAACTTGTAAATTAATAATTGCACCATAATGATACGGCAACATAACCTTGAACCATGCGAAAATTTATTAAACAGGTCATGCAAAAACGTCATTAGAAATTGCAACACGCTAATTGCAGGAGTCCCGAGTCACTGTAGAAAAGGAACAAGAATAAATCACAGTTGATAAGCTTAAATGAATATAATCATCCTGCGGGGAAAAGTGCACAGAAAAGTGTAGGCGTCGCGCACTTGGCAACCATCCACGTCTTTCCGCAAAAAGGCATCGCAATACTTTTAAGAGAGGGCGTCATTGGTATTGCCGGTGGTGTATATGCGAAGGTGTTGCCAGAAAGAGTGTGTTTGTGCATTAGGCAAGATGTTTGGGATATGCAACAAGCAAGATATACTAAGTCTATAAGTTAAGCAGAACAACTCGCGAAGGAGTTTGTTGTAACTAAGTAAACTTAGTAAAGTAGATTGTGGTATCTAGGACTATGTCAGATAGATTTTTAGAATATGCTAATGGAATTATATTGCAATATAAAATTTACGACTGGCGAGGAAAATGTTAAGCTATCTTTTTTTAGATATTTTAATTTTAGGGAACAGTGAAATTAACTTGACTGAATGAGGTGGGCGTGACGAGAGAGTTTAGATCAGATGAATTTGATTTAGACAAGTGGCTTAGCTTGACTGATAGATGTAGCTTAACATAGATTATTATTGGCTTACCTTTCTTCACCGAGGCAGCTTGACTGATAGGACTCGTTAAGCTCAACTTATAAAAACAACTCTATAGAGCTTAGATGATTTTAACTTATCTTAATTGGTTGGATTAGGATAACTTAGATCAGGTCAGCTTTACTTAGAGAAGTATCTTAGAATAGCTTTGCTTTTCTCAGGTAGGCAGTTTGAGACGGGTGAATTTAGCATATCATCAACAGCTTAAGATAACTCTGATTGACTTAACTGAATTTAAAAAGGCAATTTAAGATAGTTTAGATTTATCCAACTTTACTAAGATAAGTAGCCGAGAAATGGTTTGCGTAACATTGAGCGAGAGATAGCTTAAAAAAACTCAACTTTACTCAGGAATGAAAATTTTGAAGCTTAGCTTAACCTAGAATAGACAGTTTGGTCGAAATATACTCTAGAATAGAATGGAATAACTGGATCTTGCCTAGATAGTGACCCCCAGCAAAGTTCGGGGTCTTTATCTAGGACTAATATTTCTTGGGGGGTCATTATCTTTATGATATTTACTGTCTTTTGTTTACGTTTTTACGGTAATCCCCAACGGGCTTGTACTAAACGCTCCGCAAAAGTTGATACATACCGGGGTCACTATCTAGGAAAGATCCGAATAACTGTATAGCCCTGTTTACATCATATTCTGCAATGTATCATCTTCACGTACGTATTAACCAGAGTTATAAATCATTCTTGGTTATGTATCTTCTTATAGATAATTTTCAGGCAGGCGTCATGCTTCCATTAACTATAAATCTGAATCTGTTACGCAAAATTTGTTATTTTATATCATAATTTTTTTTACCAAATTCAAATAAACGAACATGATTGATATGATGGATGTTGACAAATATATGTATATATTTCATAATTAGCTAGTGTTTGTCATAGGTGACTGTAAAAACCTTGATGGCATTAGTGAATTTAGAAAAAATATGTTGCTACAGAAACTCGCTGCCAGTTAACCTACTTCTTCATTATTACTGCCCTTTTGACTTTGTTTATGCCAATGTGAATACGTGTTCGTGTGCCTCAAGTCTCAAATGTTCTTTATTTTACCTTTGGTATATTTGAAAAAAAAAACTATTTTTGTACAGAATCTGCTTTCATTTTCGAAAAAAAAGGATTGGAATCTATTTTCATGAACTATTTTTCACGGAGTTACGCTTTTTGTTTGTTTGTTTAATGTCGAAATTGTTGAGAAATTCTATCTACGTATATCAAATGATTAGTTGTACATTAATTTTCTTATTTATCTTTATCAATACAAATATTTCAATATGCACAGTCATTTGAAATTCACTGAAAACGTCCTTTAAGTGAACATGTCTATGTTTCCTTAGCTTACAAAATTTTCAGCTTCAAACGCGGCGCACAAAACGCAAATAACAGTAAGGTGTGCTTCATGGAGCAAGAGCCCGTGCCAGCATAAAAACAAACTTTATCGAATAACCACCTGACAACAGAAATAACTTGCGTGAAAGACGTAAAAAAAGAGAAGCTCCCATGGCATGCATAATGTCAATAACTTTAATAAGAAGGAAAAAACTATTATGACATGCCCAAGGGCACAGGGCAGAGAAAGACGACATACCTTCCGATCCCAAGAATGGCACATGCCACCATCTTGTTTGATCATCAGGTCTATAAATCCTTGTGTCCGTGCCTTAACTGCGCATTGGGCACCCCGTGTGTCTCCCTAAGGGGGGTAGGGGACCCCCCCTCTTTCTCTTTCATTGTTTACCCGGTTGACGATGCCCCTTCCTGAAAGGGGGCTACTTAGGTTAGTAGTTGTTGGCCTCCGGTTTTGTTTTTAGTTTGAAGCCTTCTTTGTTTGTCTGTCTGTCTGTCTGTCAAAAGAATTCTGGCCTTTCCTCATTTGTCTCAAGGAAATGTTTTGAACAAAATGATGTTTCAATCTCATAGCCTTCATCGATCATAAGGATCTCTCTATCACGAAGAAATTCTTTCAAGGTGATGTATATATATATATATATATATATATATATATATATATATATATATATATATATATATATATATATATATGTATATAAATATACAGTATATATAGATAGATAGATAGATATATATATGTATATGTAATATACTGTATGTGTTCACCTTAAACTGGTCTGAAATCCTTCCTAAATTATATTCTTTCGAAGAGCCATATCGTAAATTTTAAAGAATTTCTCTCTCTCTCTCTCTCTCTCTCTCTCTCTCTCTCTCTCTCTTTCCATCAATCAATATATCTCTCTGTCTCCAGGTCTCCTTACTGAAAATTTAATTCTAAATTTAGTGAATATTTAGTTAAAATTAGTGAATATTTACTTGAAATTAGTTAATATTTACTTATGAGATCAATTTTACCAACAGTCTTTCTATTTATCCAGTATTTGTAACAATGATCTTACCTTGAGTTTTCAAAGTAATTTTCTTTATTCACGACGTATTACGATAATGAATATCTTAATTTTTCAACGATCATACATTTTTAAAAATAACGATATTATCAATCACCGAACAATAAATCATGAACTTAATAAAGGTAGCGTGAAAAAAAAAATTAATAACCTTTCCCGACGATAAAGTATTTAACTGATACACACCTCACAAACTATATTCCTAATATACCACATATTTGGCTGGGAATCTGTTATCAATCATACCGTATACTGGCGGCTTAGAATAACACAGGTAATGCAAAGAACAATGTTTGCATGCACTGATCTCTTCCTCTGTAGCATTTATTCAAATCATGGCATTCAAAGTCCGAGTCACTTAACCTTTGCCAACCTTTGAATCGAGAACAAAAACCTCTCGGGCAAGAACAAGTCCCCTGTTTGTTCAGCCTTTGCTGGGTACGAGTTTAGGTTTCAGAAGAACAACAAGGTAGAGGGGGAAGAAGGAGAAGGAGTAGCAGGAAGAGGAGAATAAGAAAAGAAGACGAAGAAGAAGAAGAAGGAAGAAGGAGTAGCAGAGGGAGGAGAAAAAGAAAATTAGTAAGAAGAAGAAGAAGAAGAAGAAGAAGAAGAAGAAGAAGAAGAAGAAGAAGAAGAAGAAGAAGAAGAATGTTTTGGGAAGGAGACAAGGACAAAAAAGATAGAAAAGAAGAGAGAGGAAAAGAAGAGGATATGACTGTAACAGCAAAAAAAAAAAAAAAAAGAAGGTTATAAGGGTTAAAAAAACAACAACGAACAGGAGGATAATCCGAAATGAAAGGGAAACAGGAAGAGGATGGTAAATAGCCAAAGTGAAAGGAAAAAAGGAAGAACGTGATAAATAAGGAAGAAAAAGAGATGAATACAACTGTAACCTGTCTGCGCTGAGTTTCATCAGGCTCTTCAGCCATAATGAATATGTCATCATCATCTTCAAACTATTTATTTACAGTGCAACTATTGTGAAAAGCATTTTGCTCCTCACACCTCTTCACATTTCTAAGGCAGGTGACGCGAGTCAAGTGCAAATAATTTATTTTCTTTTGTCTTAGAATATTATCTATACTCTCTTATTGCTTCTTGAATTTTAAATCCCACACAATCCTTAAAAAAAAAAAAAAAAAAATAATATATATATATATATAAATATATATATATATATATATATATATATATATATATATATATATATATATATATATATATATATATATATTTCAAGCATTTAAAAAGACATCAGTTTCAGAGAGATGTTTCAAATATTTTTTTCCTGGACCAGTTCCAGAACTGTTTCATAATAAACAAATTAATTAATAATCTATTTCATATACACGTTTCCGACGTCTGATACAAATGAACCCTTCTATCGATCATAATGGGTAGAGAAGTGTACTGCCCTAAAATGGAAAATTGCAGTGTCTGCAAAAGTTTCGAAATTGAGATATGCCACCTATTGGGCTCGTGAAACACAAAATACATAAGTTACTGCAGTTTCAGAATGATTCTTCAATGCTTTCCACGAGTATTTAGGGTCCGTTCGCAGTATCTGCAAAATCAGTAGTAAGGCATGGGAGAACTGCAGTATCTACCATTTTTCTCAGTTTTACATTTTTGCAGATACTGCAGTCTTTCATCTTAGGGCAGTGTGGTTTACATATTTTTTCCAAAAATCTGTTACGCGCCATTTTTTCAAGAACTCTGAGATATCGGGTCTAGATAACTGTTAAATCCAGATTACAGAAACTTATTCCAGTGGTCTGTTCGTGAAATGTTTTAGATAACTTTTCTTAAATTTGTTCAAACGCTTATTCAAAAATATTTTTCGATAATGCAGCAATCGCAATTGTTTAGTTTACATTGAATTTCGTAGTTTCATTTTAACATTTTTTTAATATCCTGCAATACTCTTAACCGGGAACGTTTATTTATTTTTTATAATTAGTTTATGACTCGATGTCCTGCACCTTTACTGCGTAACAGATACGAATTATTCTCCGATTGATTTTAATGGGAGGTCGTGATGACACATAAAACTTATATTATACGTAATTGTAATGAGGCCCGGCCCAGTGCACAAATATTTGGGATTAACTGGTGATATTCACTACCATTCTGCTTATGAGAACAAACAAACAAACGCACACACACAAACACACACATGTATGATATATGTACTGTACACACACACACACACACACACACATATATATATATATATATATATAATATATATATATGTGTATGTATATATATAAACTCCATGAATGTACTCATATATATATATATATATATATATATTAATACACACATATATATATATATATATAATTTATATAATATATACCTATATATATATATATATATATATATATATATATATATATATATATATATATATATATGTATATATATATATATATATATATATATATATATATATATATATATATATATATATATATATATATATATAAAAGTTAATACGTTCATACACTTGATAAAAAGACGAAATAAAATAAGATTCTTCCTTAAAAATGCTAATCTAATTATTCATTTATTCTCACATAATAACGGGTTACTCGTCCCTTATGCCCCCATCTTCTTGACTTGTTTAGTGACTGAAGACAGGAAACACATTAAGTTTAGGAATGAGGTTTTTATTGTTGCCTGCTCATAAACCTGCGTTATTCAAAGATGCTTCCTGGTTACCTTTGAAAACGAAACAGCTCTACGAGGTTGTTAACATAAACGAGGAAATTGTTCCTAGTGCTGGATTTATAAACGCGTATACATGCATACACACGACACGCATACACATACTGTGATACACATTTTCCTGAAGCGTTTTAGAACTGTATATAGGTTACACACAGACTGACAGATTTTGAGACAGATGGGCATAAACACACGCAGGTAGTATATATGTATGTGTGTGTGTGTGTGCGGGCGTATATGTATGGCCTAGCGGGCAGCGCCCTTGGCTTTCAATTGAAAGACCTGGGTTCGATCCTGATGTAAGTCAGAAATTTATATATATATATATATATATATAAATATATATATATATATATATATATATATATATATATATATATATATATATATATATATATATATGTATATATGTGTGTGTGTGTGTATTCTCTTTCAGAAGAGGTGAGGATATAGGTAGACCCTCTCTATTGTCATTCAGACAGTCACCTGTGAATGTGTGTTGTAGCTCTATGCACTACTTTTGTTGACCTCTTTCACAGGTGGTTCAGCAAAGGTGAGTCCCCTGGTGGACAGCAAGTAAATATGGATACATTGCATATATATATATACTATTATATGATATATATATATATACCCATTCGCTGCTATATCTATATATATATGGACAGTAAGCAAATATATGGATGCATATATATATATATATATATACCATAATTTTCATTCTATTTTAGTAATGATATATTCCAGCATACAGCTGATTTTTAAGTCTCCAGCAGCACTGACGAACCTTTCTCTGTTGTATTTGCCGTAACTCTCATTTAATTCTCTCTCTCTCTCTCTCTCTCTCTCTCTCTCTCTCTCTCTCTCTCTCTCTCTCTCTCTCGCTAAATTTATTTCTCTCTCTCCTATTGTCTAATTTTATTTCTTCGCTATCAAAATGTTCCATTTTCTCACTCTCCCTCTGTTTCTTTCTTCATCCTCCCTCTATCATTCTCGATACATCTTTCAAATTCTTTCTGCTTATTTATCTGTCTGTGTTTATGCATTTATATTCCTAATATCCAGACAGCATGCAACTCCTAGTATGTCTTGGATTTCCTACATCTCTCTCTCTCTCTCTCTCTCTCTCTCTCTCTCTCTACATCCCTCACTGTTTAATTTCCACTCCTCCCTCTCTAACTCTGTCTCTCTCATTGTTCCTTTTCTACCCCTCCTAATTCTCTTTCCCTATTCCCCTTGCCCCGCTTTTCCTGGCCCCCACTCTTTCGCTCTCGTTTTACCTCTCTCTCTCTCTCTCTCTCTCTCTCTCTCTCTCTCTCTCTCTTTTCTGTACTTCGAACTCAATCTCTCTTTCTCTAACTTTTTCATACTTCCTCCGACACCCCTCTTTTTCGTTATATCATTCTCCCTCCTCTCCCTCCCTTTCTTCCATCCTCCCTTCTCCCTCCCCCTCCTCCTCCTCCCTCCCCACCATCTCTCTCTCTCTCTCTCTCTCTCTCCCTCTCTCTCTCTCTCTCAATGTTGCACACAGAACACACAGTATATTTAATCCTGACCCTCTTAGGAATGTAGTCTTTCGTGTTCATTAATCTCCGGGTAAGCCAATCGTCCTCACCTGCATGCATGACTCAACGAGGACCCTCCAAGAGGTCACATGTGTATCGATCTCTTGTAATGAAGTCTCCGACGAGAGGTCAATTCAGGTCGCACGAGACAAGCTGACCTTTCGCTGGAAACAATTGGACAAAAGAACGGATTTAACCAGCTTGTAAAAAGTTAGAGCTGTACCAAAGGCGTATGCCTGATTGACTGAAAAGACAGAGAGAGAGAGAGAGAGAGAGAGAGAGAGAGAGAGAGAGAGAGAGAGAGAGAACTGAGAGAGCTTGTTGTTGAGGCAGGAATGCATTTCAAAGATACGCTGCCATATCTATATGTGTACTGTATATGTATATGTATATAATATAAATAAATAAATAAATAAATATATATATGTATATATATATATATATATATATATATATATATATATATATATACATAAAATAAATTCGCTGTTAAGTGATATTTGTGGATTATTATTCGACTATAAAAAGTCATGTGTTTATGAAGTGACAAAACTTCACACGCAAACACACACACACACCCACTCGCGCGCGCACATATATATAGGTATATAAATATATATATATATATATATATATATAGAGAGAGAGAGAGAGAGAGAGAGAGAGAGAGAGAGGCCATTCCTACACATCTCCATGCTCAAATTTAGATGCGTCTGATTCCAGCACAAAATCCTAAGAAAGTCATACGTCTATCACCTGAATAACTAAATGACAGATGATGCTTGGATACAAGCTCTGAAAAGAACTAAAGACCAAAACGAGCATTTTTGAAAATCGTAAATGTAAACAACATAATGTTTCCCCCAAAAAATTTGAGGTCAAGAAATACACAGTGGGGAACAGGTATATATTTTCTGTCGGTCTTCAGAAGTTTTCGTAATTTTCAAATAAGAAAAGGAAAAAAGATGCTCATGTGACTGTCTTGTCCTGAAAGCGTTAAAAGATTCCACAATCGAAAATCACATGAATAGAAAGACTCTTTATGCAAATTCTCTGTCGTATGGAAACACTGTCCGCACAGCATCTTAACTTTCATCTCTCCCGCCAAAGAATTATATTGACCAGTATTTGCATATATCTCTTTCCTCCTCTTGTCTTGGCCTTCCATCATCTTCTCTTTCTTTTTCCTTTCTTCCTTTGCTTTCGTCGTATTATTTTTTATTTTTCTTTCTTTCGTTTCCTTACTATTCCTATTCTTAACTTGTTACTTTACCCTTTTCCCCCTTTGTCTTTGTCGCATTACTTTTATTTCTTTCGTTTCCTTCCTGTTCGTATTCTCAATTTCAACTGTATTGGTACAAGTGATTTACTATCACTCTTTTGCATTCCTCTTTCCTCTTTTTGCTGCTACCAGCTGAAAAGAATAAAACCGTAACTGATTTCAAAACTGCCTAGAAAAAACTTACAGGCAGGCTAAAAATAATTGAAGGACTTTGTAACCCTTTCTTTTTTTTTTGAAGATCATATTTAACCTCCTCAAGGACCCTCAATTTACGCCTTATCCGGTGGCATTTCCTATGTCCTTCTCACTCCGGAGGAATTCCCTGAATGATCTAACACTATTGAACGAGGTTAGTATTAGTGCTTGTTTATATGCAAGGTCTTGGATAAGAATGTACGTGAGTATGTTGTTTATATTATATAACACACATGCACACATTTTTTTTTTCTTTGGAGCCAACTTTAGATAGAAGGGAAAGGCTAAATATTGATGTATATTCATGTACATATACAGTATATATATATATATATATATATTATATATATATATATATATATATATATATATATATATATATATATATATATATATATATACATATATATATGCGTTAACAAATTAGGTGTCCACAGTGAGGTGCAGCCAACGCTGTTAAAGGAGAAACTGGAACTGAATGTGAAAAGCGATGCATTTTATTTCTAATTTTCAGCCCTACTACCATTTTCTCCTTTTCATTGATTTTATATCTTTGGTGGAAACTTGATCAAGTCAATGAACCTCACCCAATGGGGCTTTGCTAAACTCTAAATATGTTATTTATTTATTTATTTATTTATTTATTTATTTATTTATTTACTTATTTATTTTTTTTTAAATTCAAGGTTTTTGCCCTTTTATTTCAAACTAATGAAAAGAGTTCTCTATAATATACCTTAATGAGCAAAGTCGTAACCCCTGCTCTCCATTTTTACTCTGACGGCTTCTAATCAGACTCTGATTCAGGTTCGGACATTAAATCGAGAGACATAAAAGATCTCACTTGAAGCTCGGGCAGTTTCATAATCTACATGAATCAGGAAGCTTTTGGCCAAAGAGATATTTGGGATGGCTTGTAACCCGCTAGTGAGTCAATATGGGATTTTCTAACCTCCAAGTAGCATAAAATATATTACAGTTGCTGCGATAGCAAATTCTCTAATACAACATGATAAAATGTCGAATAATTAGTTAAGTGGGGGACTGATTCACAATAGAAATTAGGTATCATATGAGAACATTCTTTGCGTGTTGTTTTGGACGTGTTTTGTGGTTGGTAAGGTTTTTTTATTTTATACCGGACCAAATTTTTTTTAAAGCCCCACTTTCTGTTAACGAATCTTAACTTGCGCATGTTCTTTTTCACTCCACACCATCATAACGAGTATAATCGGCTTACATTTTTTAAAAATCAGTACTGATTAATTTTTCCTAACACTGCCAGCGAGTTGTTAGAAGACGCCAGAATACTTAATTCCAATACATCTTTCTTTTGAGGGATATTCTTGAAATACACTGAAATAATCTGAGCTGAAAATCCCCAGTTCTGTGAGTGAAAAAACAGAGGACATTAGCTGACATAGTCATCCAAATATGTCTGAAGCTGACGACAGCTACTACCTGACAAAGGAACCTTCACACAGACATACCAGTCACACATTAATTCGGAGGAGGACATGAAATGGAATTTCTTCTTTACGTAACGCATCGACACGTAACGAAAAATGGAAGGTACATTTTTCGCCTCGGGATAAATTGCTGCATCTAGAGAGAGAGAGAGAGAGAGAGAGATTTTCCTATAATATGCCTTTACTCTGTTTTACTAAGTTTTCTGTAAAAGAAAACTATTGTGCCCGCTTTGTCTGTCCGTCCGCACTTTATTCTGTCCTCACTTTTTCCTGTCCGCCCTCAGATCTTAAAAACTACTGAGGCTAGAGGGCTACAAATTGGTATGTTGATCACCCACCCTCCAATCATCAAACATACCAAATTGCAGCCCTCTAGCCTTAGTGGTTTTTATTTTATTTAAGGCTCAATTTAGCCATAATTGTGCTTCCGGCAACGATATAGGATAGGCCACCACCGGGCCGTGGTTAAAGTTTCATGGGTCGCGGCTCATACTGCATTATACCGAGACCACCGAAAGATAGATCTATTTTTGGTGGCCTTGATTATACGCTGTAGCGGCTGTACAGAAAACTCGATTGCGCCGAAGAAACTTCGGCGCATTTTTTACTTGTTTTCTCTTGAATTTAAAAAGGTAGGCAAGGCGGTCTGTATGTTTTATAAGTACAGTACTCACGGTGTTTCATAACAGTAATGAAAGTTTACCTCATAGAAAACTGGAGCATTCAGCACGATTTCTGAAAAGCTCTTTACAATTAGGGAGAATGAATGGACTTCTGTACAAATATTTTACATATAATAAATGCAACTGTATACATGTAATTTAATCACTAACAACAACAAATAACTAGCTAAGCAAAAATAAATAAAACGCAGGAAATTATTAAACAAGGGAAAATGTGCTTGATTGTGCTATGAAGCAAGAGATCTCAGACTCATATCTGTGACAGCCCATGGTACAGGAGCTATGGCCCACTCCAGTTTTAGGCAACTGCATATTTCAATTAAAGTTGATGCATGAGGACCCAACTGATTGAATTCTCATGCCATTCAACACCTTGATCGAAAATAACGAACGTCAAAGGCAAAAACACCACAAATCAAAGCCTCCTGGAAGCTCTAATCAAGAATACGAAAGTCCTGGAACGAACTTTTAAGACTCACATTCCTTCAGAGGAGTACATATTAGGACTGACTGAGCGATTGATTCGACTGGAATATCATCTGCCATTGATAAACGACCCAGAAGGCGTAAGATGAGGAAGACAGAGTATGATCTGAAGCCACGATACTTTTAACATTCTCTTGTTAACGATGAATCAAGTTCGTCTGGGCGTCTTTGTTTTGGTTGGACACGTGTCCCGATTCTGAGTAGTCGCTGGACTATCTCAGGTCTTTATTGGTTTTCATTTTCATATGGAGTGGCACGGTTATATTTCATATACAGTAATCAGTCCATTTATTACCTGGTAACACGACTGAGCACTGGTTGGTGTGCTTTACCAACCCTCCCATCTGGTAAGCCAGGTATTTTTATGTCAATTACTCTATTTTGTGTGTGGTAGCTCGGGTGAGCATTTTCATATAATCAATATAAGAATGTTGATACAACTGTAATATCTTGGCAAATATTTCTATACTGGTTAGACATCTTTCCAATATCGAGGACCTGATTACCTATCTTTAAGTTGGTTGTCCAATTACGTTGTATCTAAAACCTGAGTCAGCATCCCTACGTAAGTTAGCTACCTAAAAACTTGTAACCTGACTGGATATTTTCATACTGGTTCTCATAACGCCTAATTTCATTTAACTTAATAAAGTGCCTGAATGAGTATTCATTGGCTATGAAAATATCAGTTATTTTATAACGTGACCAAACTTTTTCAAGTTAATTTTTGTAATATAAAACATTTTTATTACTAAATACCTCCACACAAGAAATTAGACATTGCTAGCTCCAAGTTCTATTCATCACTACTGCGAAATGAATGTGCAATGTTGAGTGGTAAAATCAACTTTGGTATCCAACAGAAAATGATTTCATATCGTATGGAAACTTAGAAATTCCATTATTACTGTACTGCTAATGTTAAGAGCACATGACTCAAAGAAGAGATATGAGTTTTTTTTTTATCTTTTATGTTTTTTAACGTAATGGATTTATTGTCTAGGCTAAAATGGGTACTTGAAAAAGGTACAATCCAACATTTCTAATGAGTTCATTTTAAAGATTTGCTAAGTTGTGATTAACACTAAAATCCAGTGGTTCGACATCAAACCTTCGTTTTACAGTTTTCAAAAAAATGGGCCAAAGTTCCAGCCGGAGTGAAACTGACCAACGCGAACAGCTTTGCAAAAATGGGTCACGTTCTTTGACCTCGAGCACATGGCGAAACCCACGGGAGCCCCATTTTCCGAAATGCAACTTTCGCATTGTTTACATCTGAGCAACACCGAGCCAGCTGAACGAAGACCTCGGCAATCTTATCTCTGTAAAAGCAACATCTGATTGCCAGTGTCTGGTCTCCTTGTCAGCTCTACATCGTCTCTGGGAAATTTAAACCAGCCAGTCCTGCGTGTGTGTGTTTCTTTATGTCGTCTGACCAGTAACCACTGGCGTCAGAAATTCACCTTCCTTTATTTTCTTTTCTTCGATAATTTTGGGGTGAAAGGATCCTCGAGTGTTGGCTGTTAGGGGCGATGTGTGTTTGCGATAGGCCGAGGAGTTTCAGGTTTTTGATTGCCCAAGTCACCCTACTACCCCTCCCCTGCCCCTGCCCAGCCTCCTGCAACACCGCTGATGAAAAGCGATTACATTTTCATAATGATGCTCCTTTCGGAGCTTTAGAGGGGGTTTCGGGTCAGGGGTCAGGAGGGAGTGTTTTCAGTAAATGGCGAGATAGTAAATAAAATTACAGACACACACACACACACACACATATATATATATATATATATATATATATATATATATATATATATATATATTATATATACTGTATATATATATATATATATATATATATATATATATATATATATATATATATATATATATATAAAAATATACTGGATGTATATCGCACAATGTCTCATTTCCTTGTAGTAATGTGTGACACACATACATACCTTTATACATACACACACATATATATATATATATATATATATATATATATATATATTTATATATCTGACTAAATTTCTGACTCATCAGGACTTGTGTGTGGCCTAGTAGGCAGCGCCCTTGCCTTTCAATTGAAAGACCTGGGTTCGATCTGATGTGAGTCAGGGTGATTTCTATTCCACACGTGAGTGAGTGTTGATTATTTATGTTTATATATATATATATATATATATATATATATATATATATATATAATATATATATATTTATGCATACATACATATATATATTAATATATACATATATTTATGCATACATATATATATATATATATATATATATAGAAATAATATAATATCTATATGTATTAGTATACATACATACTTCATTTTATCTACTTTATTTTTCTCTTGGGGTGGGGGGAGAGAAGGGTTTACTTTTGGTATTACCTTTTCAATATCCATGAATTGTTTATTTTCGGCAGGAGAAAGGGTGTCCATAAGGTTGGTAATCCCTCGCCCAGTATAGCGGATGCATAAAAGGCTGATATGTCTATGAAGCCTGCCATTTTCTGGTGGTCACCGGCCCAAGTACTGACCAAACCCAATGCTACTCATCTACGCTGATTGGAAGACCAGCATTAAAAATGAAAATAAGAATACAAGACTGACCCATTCATCCTGTATGCTTGAGGATAAAATTCCTCCTCAAAATATTTACACTGAACTGCACCTCAGTAGCGCGTCGATCCCCACCCTCTTATCCGCACCACAAAATTCACCCTCATCTTGCTCACTTGCAGAAGGCTCCTGAGCAGCACGTCGACCCTGCCTTTCTTACTGGCATCTCACCAATCACCGTAATCCATATTCTATACGCTCAGCTGGCTTCTTGAAATGTGGACCTTGTATTCTAAAATGTCTTTACTTTGTTAACTTAGCAATTTTCAGGTCTTTCATCTACTCCTGCAACGATGCCCATATTATACACTTTTCAATAACCTTTCCTTTTACAAATTTGCACACACACAGACACAGACACACACACACGTACATGCACACTCCCGCATACACACACACACATACGCGCACACTCCCGCATATACACACATACACACACACTTACACACACAAACACACACGTACATGCACACTCCCGCATATACACACAAACACATACTTACACACACATACACACACGCACACACACACGTGCAAGCACGCATTCGAGGCGCCTTTTTGTCTCTTGCAATGCATATTTGTATATTTGTGATGTTATGTCACTGTAATTTGAAAACTACACTAGAAAGACCATTCTATAATATTTATAATGCTACGCATATTACTTTGAAAATGACACCAGAAAGATCAGTTTTGTGGTATCATGAAAAATAAAAGAAGAAATAAACAATTCGTGCCGTCGATCTTACTTGTCTGCGGTACTCAGCATAAGTAAATAAAAGTAATTGGTTTCACTTAATCCTTCTGGAAACTCATCTTTAACCCCTTTTATTCAAAAGTAGTATTTTTTCAGTTACGTTAAAGAAAATCCTCTGATACCTCTTCAAATAATTCATATTTACGAGAAGAAATTCATATTTGAAGTTGCAGTTTGAAGTAAATAAATATTAATGCAGTTCAGCGTTTTCTCTGTCATTCCCGATACTGCAGTAAATATAAAATACTAAATTTTTGTTTTTCGCTACAAATCCTCATCAACTCATATCACGGACGCTGAAATATGACTGAAACATTCTAAGACTAGTCATGCCTTTCTTTATCTAAATAATAATAATAATAATAATAATAATAATAATAATAATAATAATAATAATAATAATAATAATAATAATAATAATAATAATAATAACATTTAGCTATTGTGTGTGTATTAATAATATGTGTGTGTTAATATGTGTAATATTATTATTAATATTATTATTAATAATAATATTCCCCACGACAGCAAAAATTGATAGAACCCCATACGTTTAGAAAGAGAAAAATGAAGCCGAGATGAAGTTCTATATGATGAGAGACGTCTGGAAATAAATAAGAAGACATACAAATTAGCAAACAAATGTACCATGTGTAACAAGTTTGACTGAAATCACTGCAAACACGTAAGAGGAGACGCGATGAAAAGGTAAACGCGACAAGAGGCACTGACGCACAGACAGCACAGGACAAAGACGAGGGAGAAACTCGAGTCGTCAACACCCCCCCCTACCTCCCCCCCTCCCCCCCTCCCCGGCCAACCGCTACTGACAACAAGGCAGATGACGAGGCAAAAGTTCATGGCGAAGAAGTAAAGGGCTCTGAAGTAGTGCCACTAGGATTGAACAGCGTAGCGTGGCTCCGTGGCACCTCAGCATGATGAAAGATGCAGAGGCCCTGCAAAACGAGCAAGACGATCTTATTCTAGATGCAATAGCAATTCGGCGTGCAACAGACGTTTCCGATCGATTTAAATGTCGTGGAAGGCGGTCACGTTGGATCTCTTCATACGGTGGTCTAAGCTTGACAAGCTGAATTTGGGTAATTTTGGACATTGTGTTACCAAAATAAAGGTTCTGGTTTGCTACCAGAGAAAAAGCAAATATTCAGGGCATTAAAGGACCAGAGATTCGAAGAATGTGGTGCTGAAACCGACTTTCCTTCTGAGACTTATCAACAAATCCAAGGTTTCTGGAGCCGTTAGAGAATAAATTGCTCTGCTGAGCCGGAAGAAAAACCTGTTATGTTGAGGTAAATTTAAATGTTATTCGTT
This sequence comes from Macrobrachium rosenbergii, assembly GCF_040412425.1. NCBI lineage: Eukaryota > Metazoa > Arthropoda > Malacostraca > Decapoda > Palaemonidae > Macrobrachium > Macrobrachium rosenbergii. The sequence goes on from NC_089789.1 coordinate 31,557,615, forward strand.
CTTCAGAACCACCAAGTAATATCAGCTCGAAAAAGCAGTTGCTAAAGGGAAGCGTGGCATCGGACCAGTTACTCAAAAACAATTTAAGTTTTGTTAGACATCAAACTGCACTCAATAAAAGCTAACAGTTACGCCATATATTATTAGGATTTAGGGAACAACTGCAGCTTGCATGGTTGGTTAAGACTGAATCTGCCTTATGCGAGCACAGGCCTTTGCTCCAAAGCAACCGCAAGTATGGTTATGCATAAAAAGGAATAAGTAGCCTGTCGTTGACCTCTGAACTCAGTCCACCAACAGAGACGAACAAGGGCAACAATAATTACACCTTCCGCATACTTTCCTTTTGTATTTTCAAGGCCATCAATCATGTCACTAGCCTAGTAAAAAGTAAAAATAGCACAGGTCCCAAATGACTGCCCTGTGGAACGCTAGACAGTAAGTCTAGACTCATGAAAAAAGCCTTCGGTAATAACTCCGTTTTGACGCCCGCTTCTCAAACTGTGGAGTAGATCAAGTTCGTAGCCGGTAACATCCGCGTTGAGATGTTTAAGGTGTTAGTAAAAGGAATTTCAGGGAACATATTGATATAGCTGTCATATATGAAAACATTTTTTCGATGCACTGTCAACAAAAGAGATAGCAGAAAAAGAAGGTAGGTGTGCAGAGAAGCTTAGAAATTTAAGTTATATATCATGTATGTACACACACACACACACACACACACACACACACACACATATATATATATATATATATGTGTGTGTGTGTGTGTCTTAATAATAAATAACAACAGACAACACACACACACACACATATATATATATATATATATATATAATGTATGTGTGTGCACATCAATTAGACCGATAGATAGATAGATGGATAGACAGAGAGATAAACGGATAGACAGTATGATAACCAGAAAGACAACGGGACTGAGGAAGAGATTAACACTGATGTGCAGAAAGACGAGGAAATTCAATCCCAATACTCTAGCAGAAATAAAGCGAATCAATACTGGTTATTAAAATCCGAAGTTCCCTTTAATTAAGGAAGATCAGAAGCGCTTCTTAAAAGGGGAAAGTTCATAGGAAAGGAAGCAGTAACCAGATCGACTAGTGAGAGAAATAGTGGTTTTTCGTAAGCTACCTAACCTCCAGAGAGGAGAGAGGATGTCTTCAATTCTGCTTCATAGAAAAGTAGTTGAAAGTGTTTGTGAACCTAATTAGATCGTAAATCATCAGCAACAGACATGACATTTTTTGCCAGAGAGGTTTGAATGCAGCGTAATCCATGAACGTTGCATACAGAGACCTGTAGTATGTCAGCACTCCGACGCATGCTATCTTGTTTATCTAGGTATTTATGCAAACGTAAATACATACATATATATATATATATACAGTATATATATATATATAAATATATTATATATATATATATATATATATATATATATATATATATATATATATATATATATATATATATGTATATATATATATATATATATATATATATATATATATAATATAAAATATAAAATATATATATTAATATATAATATGTATATATATTATATAATATATATATATATATATATATATATATGCGTAAGTACGACGTCATTGTCAAAAAGGGCGCAGTAGCTGACTGGTGCAGCGCTTGGCTCATTTACCACGTTCGTTAAGACGCTCCCAGCCTACCATCCAATTAACACACCAAGCTTTAAAAGGCACCATCGTCTAAAGAAAGCATATTGTTACAGAATGGCTCAAGTTTCTGAGATACTCCTGACAGTGGCTGACTCGTTCCGTTCTACAGAAGCCAATGTTGCACCCAACTCATGCAGGTACAGGATTACTAAAAAGAAATAAAGATATAAAAAAGTTTCAAAGTAAAAAATAAACTACACGAACACGTACCCATCCTACCGAGAGAATTCAAAACAATGTTCCACCTACTGACATCTGGTGGGCGCAGCCACTTGAGTGACAACTCTGGCACCCGACGATGCAAAAAACCCTAGCGCCTTGACCTTCAGTGCTCGATGCAGTAAGAAGAAGAAGAAGAAGAAAAGAAGAAGAAGAAGAAGAAGAAGAAGAAGAAGAAGAAGGTCTCGAAAGAACAAAAAAGGGGGGATAAAAATAAATAACGAAAATAAAAGAGGAACCCGATGCTTAAGACAGCGGCAGTATTATTGCCGGAATTTGCTTGCGTCAGTGGTTTGTCACTCAACGCCGTCTTAATTCCACCGGGATCTTGTGGTATTGAACACAAATGCTTCGGTCTAATCTCCGATTTTAATAGATGGACAAAACACGCGAGTCTCTCCCTGTCTCGAGAAACAAAATGAATTCGTTGCGTGGACGTATCTGATGAGTGAATCTGTTCTTATCCCTAGGGACTTCTGAGCAGGAATTGGTGCTGGGTTATATGCTTGCTAGATAAATAGTTTTAAAAGCCTTCTTGATGCCTTTGTTACATTATAACAGAAGCTTCGGGACTCGAAAACCACGAGGGAATTGCAAAGGAATTTTTCTAAAAGTTTCCAGGATGCCTGTTTTACAAACCTTGAGTTTTTGGGTAAATAAAAAGACGAGGAAAATAAATAAAATCTCAGAGCTGCTTAAGTAAATTATACACTTTAATAACAATTTTTTTGCTCTCATTATTATATATACTTGATGCACCAGTCATCAAGGATTGTAATTTTTTGGAAATAAGACATGAATTATCTTTTTGTGCATTTGAAATTGGTAAAATGAAAGAGCAGAAGGTATATTAATCCAAGCGAAATAAGTTGTAAAGAACAAATTTAGATGAAAAGTATTTTGTTAAAGTTTGCTGTCAGTGTTTAGTAAAAGGAAACGAATACACATACATACACACGTACATGTGCGCACACACACACAAACATATATATATATATATATAAAATGTAAATGGTTATTACTAGCAGAATTGATTGATTAGTCAGAATTTGCAACAAAACCCGGTGATGTCTGACAGATCCGTGATTCCTGTAACCTTCATTGTTTGAAATATATTCCTAAAGAAAATCATGATTTCGGCACTAATAACTTATTCATTCCTTTCTTTTTTTAATCCTTATTTTCCTTTTTTGGTTAAAGCCAAGTGAAAAAAGGAACGCACAGTTGTGCGTCACATTAACATTTACGCTGCAAAAAGAAAAGAAAAGTAATTCGAAGACTAAATGACGTGTTAGTATAGTATTACCTCCTCATTAACATAATACTTTAACCTTAAGTACAGCGTAATAACTCCTCGTCATTATTATGAGGCGTAAACCCTAAACTCGGCAGAGTAACACCACATTATTATGAGATTTAGACCTTGAATTGAGCATGGCAAAACCTCCTCATTATTATGAGATATAGTCCTTGAAATCGGACGATGCTCTGACAGCACCTCTTTTTGTTTTGCTTTCGCCCTTCTTCTTCTTCTTCTTTTAGGAATCGCAGACAAACACACCGAGGCTTCTTTTGTCAACACAAGATGTCTGACTGTCTCCCTGCGTCGCGTCTTCTTTTGAATGTCTCGCATGAAGCGGAAAATCGTTCGTGTTTGCATGCACGCGTTCCTTTGTAGATCAGTGTGCGTGATTTGCGCATCTGCACAGGAGTTGCAGTTTGCTTTTTGTTTCGTGGCTCTGCTATGAAAGTTTACCTTCATCTTCGTAGCAATTGCAAGAGGTGAGCTAATGTTACAGGGAAGTTTAAATTATAAACAAGAATGATGCCGACAAATGCATATGTAAGTCAGTTTGCATATGATGTTTCAAGGCTATTCATAATTACTGGTATAACCATCGGATCTACATGTTTGTTAAAGTACCGAAGATGTCACATATTACCTTCATTACTTTAGCAGAGTTTGTCTTTTCGTCTGTGCTTATGTTAGCAGAATATCTCAATAAATGGGTGAACAGAATTCAGTGAATACAGGCAGATGTATTAACTCTGAGAGAAATCAGATTTGACTTTGCTAATTGTTTCATATGGACTCAGTCTGAATTCCAAACTTATTTCCGCCAAAAAGTTATTCATTTCGAGAGGCTCCCTTGTTGAAAGTATTTAAAAAAATGAACTCCTGATCACCCGGTCTTGAAATATCCTGTTCAAACACACACACACACACATACGCACACACACATATACAAACACATTTGGATAGTTTTAACAACGATTCTCACGCACTTAATGGCCGGTTATATAATTGCCAAAGTGGCTTTGGCGGATGTACAGAAGCAACAGAACAGTACTGTTTAATCTATTTTGTTTTTACTTTGATTTACTTTCGTTTCATCTTCCCTGCAATGGGTAACTTGTACGTCGGTATATTATATCTATTAAAAAAATGACAACAAAATAGTAGAAAACTATTCTTACCACAATGGAACTCTTACAGGCCTGAAGTATTCCTGACTTCAAAAAGGCCTGGCTCATTTCGTTTGTGTTTCTCATGTTGATATCTACCTACCTACCTACCTATCTATCTATCTATCTATCTATCTATCTAATTGCATATAGTTTTGTAACAACCAATATACAGCGCATATTTTCAGTTCTAGAATTACGTATTAGAAAATCTTTAAGAAGTCTAAGCTTATTCATATGCGAAATTTGTTTTTAAACAGCAATTTATGATAACTTTCATTATATACTGACGAACTGTTGATTTTTCTAAACGCACAGGTTCCGTTACATGCCATTTCAATGGAGAATTTCCCAGCTCCTTCATCACTTTTCACCGGTACGGAAAGTAAAATTGCACTGTGATTTTCAGGTTACTTTTGACTGAGAAAATGGCAAATTCTTTGTATTCAAATGTTTAGACTTTGGCTTTGCTTTATACCAAACGAGCTCTTGCTTCTGTAAGCAGTTTTGAAAAGACATAAAAAAAGCCTAGCAAAATATTTAAAAATACAGGAAGCTTTTAAAAATACTTGAAAAACAGAGGCTAAAATTAATAGATCTAAAGTCGAGTGAATTTTCTGAAAAACTCAATAGTTTAAATATATTGCACCGGGGTCGTAAACTTAAGGATTTACCAGTTTGACTAGTCTTTCATAGCGTTCACTTACAGAAAGCGAGATTTTTCTGCCGCATTCAGCATTTCATAAATTATTTAATGTGCTTTATTTGTATTCATTATTTTCATTTCATCACTTTCCCTGCAATGCCGGTCTTGTTCAGGACATTCTCACCCATCTCTGCCTGTCCACCATTAAAAGAAATCTTCAAAAGAAACCTTTTCAAAGAACTGATTTCGAAGGCGAATAACGCAACACACAAACAAAACAACGGTCACAAGCGTAAATAAAATATTCCCGAGAAATGTTTTCATTAAAACTTTTCTTCATACCGAGGGATATTCTCAGCAAGGGGCTACCTAATACGGCCGGGGCAAAATGGGATCACGGCTTGAAGGAGCCAAAGAAAGCTGACGGGTGGGAAGCTATTGGCTAATATGCACGGGTTGTGTTGTTCAGCGTCAGATGACGAGAGGAAATTCTTCGCGTGCCGGAGGGATTGCACGGCGAAGAGCCACTTATGAGAAAGAAAGGGAAGAATGATGAGAAAATCTTTTAATGGTATAAACTGTTAACGGAACGAGAACTCTAGTAGATCCAGCCTGCAAACAGCGGGGGAATGTCACATAGAAAAGGGCAAGGGTGACGACAGCACCGTCCCCCTCAACCACCACCACCACCTCGAAGGCTTGGCATGCCCAGCTTCTTCTGATGACGTCACGGAGTTCGCTAAGCGGATGTATCAGACCCAGTCCGTCTGTGGTGAGGGCGAAAATTTCTTCGGAAGAACATAAAGATTTAAATTAGGGGTATTTAAATGTTCAAGAATTTCTGTTGTATGAGGGTGTACTGTTCTTTATCTCGTTTGATTTCCCCTCGTGAACAAGTTTAGATTGCTATAGAAATCCCGTTCATAAATTATTTTAGTCTGT